>NC_056741.1:1995278594-1995503594 GCF_019279795.1 Protopterus annectens
ATTTACTAACCTCAAAAAATCAGACTTAAGCAAACTTGAATCATGCTACCTTAAGATAGCCAGATTTGCCCTTAACCTGCTCCACAGAACCCATCATTGTCTTGCTCTGAAACAGCTCAAATGGCTAGAGCTGCCCAACCTGCTAATGCTAAATCAACTTACCATAGCCCATCCCATAGTTTACCTTCCTGACAAATGTCCATCCCTACAGGCCCTAGTACAAACCCACCTCAATAGTAGGACTCTGTGATCCTCAAAAGAGTTACTACTCGAAGTTACAAAATCCAACAACCGCTTTGGAAACTCACTATATTCTAACTACGTAACTAAATCATGGAAATCCCCCCCCCCAGAACATACTAACCACAGCAAACCTAATGCACTTAAAAAAAACTGCTGAAGTCTCACCTAAACGACAACTGGTGGTGCTCCTTCTCCCCACCAGGCTGAACCCATTTCACCTCTCCTCACCATGTCTCTTCCTATTCTACACTTTCACTATATCTCTATGCTTACCGAATACCATAATTACTCCCATCCTCACCATCTCTTTTCCTATTCTACACTTTCAAACTTAAACGACACCAAAAAACTCATAAAAACACACACTCCACGGCCACAGGCTGCTGAAATAAAGGCTCGAATAGGACTATCAATGTTTAAAATTTATTAAGATTAGCGCTTTCGGAAAAAACTTTGTTTTTCCTTCATCAGGCAAATAAAAAATGAGATGCATACATTTAAATAGTCCCCTTAATTAATGTTATTAATTATCAATCAAGAATTAAAGTCATACATATATATATATATATATATATATATATATATATATATATATATATATATATATAAAACAATAAATAACTTATAAAAATACAAAATAAATACTATAAGTAACAAAATATATTATGAACCTAATATATATATATATATATATATATATATATAAAATGACTGTTATATTAACAGTACACCATATTATCAAACAACTCACTTGAAAAAAACATGAATGAAAATTAAATATGTTATATGTGCATAAATAGACATTCATTCATAAAAACTATCTATAAATATAATTATAAACTAAAAACCATATATCCACTAATAAAAACATGGCTAAAATCTAGCTAATTTTATACATCTAGAAATAATCATGTTAATATTAATATACATCATGGCTCATTCGTTATCTTTTCAACGCTAATAATTTTAAAACACATTTGATAGAAATAAACTCATTGAGCCCTGGATAACAATATGCCATGGTCCTAACTTGCCAAAACAATTCTTCAAGCTCTAAAGATATTTGCCATGGGCCTCCCTTTGGATCTTTTTTAACTTGTTTTAACACAGAAAATTTAAAATGATGGTCAGGATAAAGCTGTATATGTCTAGCTAAAGCATTATTACAGTCCTTCTTATTGATGGCATACATATGTTCATGTGGCCGTGGAGTGTGTATTCTACACTTTCACTATATTTCTATGCTTACCGAATACCATAATTACTCCCATCCTCACCATCTCTCTTCCTATTCTACACTTTCATTATATCTCTATGCTTACCGAATACCATAATTACTCCCATCCTCACCCTCTCTTACCCTACTGTCCACTTTCTATATATCTCTAAATTCTTATTGATCCAATGTGATTATACGTATGAAGCATAGCAATTTACAGTACCAAACAGGCATATTTGAGATACTACTCTATTGTATATTAAGCTATTGTATTTCTGAGACACTACTCCACTGAATGATTTCTTGTTACTAAGTATAACTGCCAAAACAGGTGTTACTAAGTGATCTCCTCTTAGCTTTCTTACTAACTTGAACTGTGATAATATCTGTTACTATGTGATTTATTGCTATCATTTCTCTGATTGTTTCTCTATTGTTTAAAATACTGACTGTTATGTTTTTATTATGCGGAGCTTTTCTCCCTGGACCTCCACTGAAAATGGGCAAACTTGCCCAGTTGGTCTTCCCCTGTAAACAAATATTAAATAAATAAAAAACTAAAAATGATAACTTCTTTTTTTCTGGAGGCAATGTCCTTACTTATGAGATGAGCAATATGGAATGCCCTTCTTACCACTGTGGAGACATGGTGATCAAAGGTAAGGTTGCTGTCAACCTGTGTGCCCAGGCCTCGCACACTGAGTGCATACTTAGGTTGTTTCTATTGATGTGGTAGTTAGCAGGAACATCGCTCTTAATGAAAGGGATAATAATACATTTTTTGTATTGAGTTTAAGGCCATGACTTTGGCACCAATCGTTTGTTTGCATAAGACTCTCTTGTAGGATGTTGACATTGTTTAAGGATTCCATGACCACTCCGAATTTGCAGTCATCAGAAAACTTTGTCAGTCACAGACCTTTAGTTTTTGTTTGTACTTCAGAGAAATAGATTCCAAACACTAGAGGTCCCAGGACTGATCCCTGTGGAACACCACTGGTTACGGGTCTGCTGTTGGAGGTGGATTCCCCTATTTTGACTGTATGGGTTCTAACGGTGAGCCAGTAAGCAACCCACCTAATAATATAAGGGTTGATACCTAGTTGGGTGAGTTTGTCAATAATGCCTGAGTGGGGGATAGTGTCAAAAGCCTTGACCAAGTCCAGGTAGCCTGTATGCACAGTTTTCCCCTCATCCAGGGCTCTGGTGACTGTCTTGAAGAAGTCTACCAGATTTAACAGGCATGATCTCACTTTGACAAATCCAAACTGAGTAGGATCAAATGCTTGGAGATTACCTATATCTTGGTTAATAAGGACCATGGTGACTTGCTTCATGGCCTTGCAGGCTAGTCAGGCTATTAGGTCTATAGTTCCCAGGGTCAGTGGAAGAACCACCCTTGTGCAACAGTGGCCATTTTCCATTCAGCTGGGATGAAGCCGGTGCTTAGACTGTAATTGAAAAGAGTACCCAATGATATTGCTAATTCTTGTTGGATCCCATGTAGGACGCAGCCTGAGATGTTATAAGGTCCCATAGATGCTCTGTTTGTGGACTTGCAGAGGGCATGTATGACCTGATCTCTATTGATACAAGGTGGAGGACAGTTGTTAGGAATGTCATGGAGTATGTGTAGTGGGGAGAGGGGAGCGAAGCTGTCACAGAACCTGTCAGCTAACAGGTTTGCTATATCCACACGCTCAGTGTATGTGTTATCATTAACTACCAGTTTGGCACAAATCTGGGTCTTACCTTTTAGGCTTTGAATGTAACTAAAGAACACCTTATGGTTGTCCTTAGTTGAGGATGCTAATTTGTATTCATAGTTTGCTTTGGAGGACTTCACAAGATACCTAATTTGCTTGTTTAAGCTGAGGAGGGAGTATTTCCAGTTTAGGGCATGCTCCCTCTTACATTTGGACAACAATTTCTTCCTTTTATTGGAAAGCCTGTTAAATGAAGTTTGGCAACAAACTAAGCTGTCCCGGGACATCTTCGTGGGGAGGGGGTTAGGTTAATATTAGGGGGGGTTAAGTGGGTTGGGGAGGTGAAATGGTTAAGTGGAGGTAGGGATGGTTGAGAGGTAATGAGATAATGATGGGGAGGGACTTAAGAGGTTTAGTCTAGTGTAGTTGGGTTAAGCAATCTCATTTTGGTGTGAACTTGCTAGATGACGGGTTTATGTCCGAGACGACCTAAGTATACTGGTAAGTTAGGCCTTGGTTTAGTGGTTGTGGACAGGCAGGGGAGGTGAGTGATGGCTATATAGCTCGATTTTTTTTTTTTGTTGAGGGGGCCTTGCAATGGCAGTTTGTTTCTGGTTTTGAACTTTCTTTTAACATGGTGCTTTGGTGTGGTGGCATTAACTGACTAGAGTGCAGACGATTACCCTTCAAAATCATGACTGTGGTTCATTTTGCAGGCTTGTATCCCTTTGGTGTTTTCTTTGCATTGAGTTTGTGGTTGTGTGGGTGACTGTTTCATCAGATGGGTGAAGGGGGGCATTGGCAGTGGTGATGGCAGGTGTAGGGCTTACATGCCAGGAGACAGAGAACTGAGCTTCGGACTCCATCCTATCAGAAAATACATGCTGCCCTTTTACTTTGTCAGAAGATACTGTCAAAAAAACCCCCAAAAAACAAGCCAATGTAAAACCGTTAGTCTGAATGTCATGCAAGGGGGGTGTAATAGTTGTTTGTGCTTGTTTGCCGGGCTTAGAGAAAATGTGGCAAAATGGCGGTTTGCCAGTAATTGTTGGTACACAGTTACTGAATGCAGTTGCAAATAAAGGTAGACATTTGGGTTTCAGACTTCCTCCCCTTTCCGGTAATTCATGCTGATGCAGAACCCATTTCTCGGCGTTTCAGACTTCTTGCCTCTAGACATTTATGATATTAGTACCACATTTTCAGACTTGGGGCAGTTAGGGAATTGAGGCATAATTGATGCATAACCTGTTCTGGTTTTCTTACTTCCGGCCTGTAAAACAATTCATGCTAATGTATAACCCGTTATCCCTGGTGGTTCTGTGGTTCGGTTACTTTCAACCGAGTCTCGTTTCAGGGTCTTTTCATCATAGTCAAGTCTCATTTTAGGGTCTTTTCATAGGCTGAGGCACCTGCAATCATTGGCTTTTCAAACAAAAAAAATGCATGCCAACATAATCTGCTATTTTCACAGCTTCTGAGTATGGGAGCAATATTTGTGGTTATTGGCTTAAAGGAGGGAGCTTGATCAAGAGAGTTTGTTGTTGCTCTGGCTTCCTTCCGTGGTCATTTGGGGGCTGGATGAAGGCTGGAGGAAGCTGTGATTGCCATTCTTGTGGGCTAGGAGTTCCTCAGGGAAGGAGTGTGGGCTCTGCCTGAGGTGACAGTGTGGTCCGCGCATGCGTGGAGTTGCAGAGGGGAGGTGTCGGAGCAGCTTTAAGTGGTGCCGTTCGCATTAAAGTCATTCGGGTGGAAGGGGACCTGGACAGCTATCAGCAAAGTCAAAAACTGAGTTTCACAGCCCTGAGCTTGGCATTTATATATTAGCTTGTTGTCATTTGCTGTGATGTGTGTTATTGAAGGGGACCGGGACAAACTGTTATTTTACATGAGGACTATATCAAAACTGGTACTTAAAGCCAGCATTTAGTCAACAGCTGGTAAACCAAAATAATACGCAACTGTGACAGATCAATTATGACTCATTCTTCACTACCTCAGATAGGAATAAACTCAAATCTTTGTTGGTAATCTTATGCCATCCCAATTTAGTTAAAAGAAAAATGTATATTATTGCCGGTAAAACTGTGCAATTCAAACTGAGATGTCATACTGTATAAATGCTTTTCACCTAGTATTACTGACTAAAATTGAATCACTTCTTGCAGCATGCATACTGTAGTTGCCTGTCTGAGACATAGCAGGAAAAAAATAGCAGTATATAATTTTTCTTTACAGAGTGCCCTTATCCAACAAAAGTATATGTATTATTTTGACATTTTGAGTAAAGAATGTCTTTTATGCTAGCTTCCCCCCAAAAAGGCCATTTACAGTGTCAAGATATACTTGGCTGACCTGTTCTGCACACCAATAAAATAAGAGATGATATCAACATGCGCTATTTTTAAACAAGTCTAATAATGCCAGAAATTCGCACAAAATAATGTCCTGAAACTATATGGCTCAGTTTATTTTCCATTTGATTTGCAAGCTATCTTCTAATAAATTTGGAAGAAACATTTACATTATTAATAGCAGGATTACTGACTGTATTCAGGTATGCCATGCAGGTCTATTGAATATCTGCCATTTGGTTTGTATCTGACTACATATTTAATTACTTTTAAAGGCTACTCTGCTGCACTTTAGAAGTACTAAGAAACATCCACAACTTTTAGCATGACACTTTGTCATCAGGGTCTCCAAACATGGCGGCTTTTCATTTTGCAGATTACCTTTTATAAACGAGCAGCTAAAATGGTTCCCTTCCTAACTGATGGCCTGATTAAGAGCTGAGTATCATATTCAGAGAGTTAATTATATTAGGATAGCTTTCTTGTAGTCCTGGTAGCTGAACAATTTGCATAAAAAAATAATCATAATTTTCCCACTTCAAAAAATATGTCTTATGCACACATTGTTATAAAATGCTGTCATGTAAACAGATATTTAAATACCTAAGAAATGGTATTATTTCCCAGTGTGTTTACTGAACCAACATTCATGGAAATGTTTATGGTAATTTAAGTCATTTACTATGAATACCGTTGATGACTTAGAGAGGAATAATACCTAAAATAAACAAAAATGTGTTTACTTCATCTTTATAAACTAACTATATTCAGTAGCCATAATGGTCTATTTATAGAAAATAATTAGCTTGGATTGTACTTTGTGTAAGTGCAGTTTATTTATTCATGTCAGAAGACTGTGCAGCCCAGTTACCAGTCATTATATTAATTCATTATAGGATGATATATGCTATTAGCTAATGAAAGCATTTTCTTTATTTGTTTATTACAGTTGTTGTCATGCAACAATCTGAAGAAGCACGACCCTGCATTTTCAGCTTAATCTGTGATGTAAATATCAGATCAAGGAAAGCAACACTGTAGGAATTAATCTAATGTTTGCAGGAAGTACATTGCTCATAGATGTTTTTGCTGTCCTCTGGACTATATTAACTGACAAATGCATGTCATAGAATAAAATGCTTAATACATGTCTTTTCTTTCTTACAGATGGGGTTTTTCTGGAACATTGTTGCTATATTTCAGAATAGGTGGGTATAATGTAAAGCCTTTTCTTTATATATTAGAGGATTTACTTTTCTCCTTTTCTTTGTAGATGGTGGTGTGCCGAGTACCGGTTGTGGCGTTACACAGGGAATTTGCAGATGACGGAAGCAGTGGCGAGAGAAGAGGTTACACATGGGGAGCACAAGGTGGCAACAGCTACTGACTGAAATTGCTGAAGGGCAGAAGGCATCATGCGGTGGCTTGAAAAGGGGATCTAAAAGGTAACGTTTTTGATAGGACGGATGTTTTGCCACCGGAATGGGGCGCAAAGTGGGTCTGAGTAATCACCTTATTAAGGCACATTAGGGCTCTGTGTTCAATTAGGGTGAGCTGATTATTGTATTGGTATAGGGGGTAAGGAAGGAAGAGGTAGGTAGGGAAGGCCAAGAGGAGGAATGGTTGGGGATGGCTTATGGGGAGTGGGGGGATCCCACAGGATGAATAGAGTCAAGACATTCATAGGTGCACAGAACTTATTAGGCTAAAGCCCTATGGCACTTGCAAGCCATTTTTTTAGAACCTTGGGGTGGCTGTTTTACTCATTCAGTTGTTGAACCATATTTGGGGTAAGGGCCAATGAGGTGTTTGATAGGATGCTGGAGTTTGTTCCTAACGGGTGGTGTCTTTGGGGTGACAAGTTTGACCCTTAAGTAGGTAGTGTTAATGTTACATAAGCTTTTACAGAATACCACAAGGATCATTTCACTTGATGTTTGGGTCAATTTTGTGAGTAGAGTTTTAAGAAGCATGATAGGTAGGCGGTTGGTGGGGTAGTTTTAAAACTGGGCGTATTGTTACAGAGGAGTTAGGTTTAAAGGAAGCTTGGTTGCAGGATAAGGCTGCGGTAGAACAGGTCTTAATTGCCTACTACTGGTATAGGTAATACAAGGAAAGAGCTCTTTGGGGAAAAGGCCAGGGCAAAACAAGGGTTAAGTATGGTTTGAAAATTAGTAAACTGGGGGTGTTTATGGCTGGGTATGTAGAGTATTTTGTTGCTGAGTATAGGCGGGTTTTCGGGAAGTAGGTTAAGGGGTGCTGGTTTTCTGCCAGCTAAGGTAGGACATTAAAGTTGGAGTTAGACTGTTCCCTACGATAATGGAGTTGTTGCACATACAGAACTGGGTAGTGGGTGTGCTAAGGTGATATGCTATGGTTAACAGGGTCTTGGGTGTGAGACTTGCTACTACTTGTTTGACCGGGTGCCGTATTGAGTTCAAGGGGTTATAGTTTGTGGTTTTGTTGTGGTTATAGGCTGTCAATACATTCAGGTTGAGCCATGATTTCAGCTTTGAAGGCAGTGGGCTAAAAGGGTATGTGTTTTCTTGGTGTGGATGTTCCGGTGTTACAACGGGGTCACGATAATTCTACTGTATTTAGTTTCATTAGGGTGTGTTTCAGTGATGGCATGGCAAAGGGGTTTATGACAGGATTCTAAGGTGCTTTACAGATGATGGGTACACCAAATGATGTTTGGCTTGACCTTTCCCTTTATGGGAGGTGGATTGAACAATTTTGGGTAGAAGGGAGGGGGAAAAGCCTGGTCATGCTGGTTGACAGAGAAGAGGGATAGGCTTTTCCTATTCTGTTCCCCTTCTGATGTCTGGATGTTCATTTCAAGGATCTTGGGAAAGGAAATGGGTAGTTGGAGGAAGCTTGCTGAATAGATAATCAAGTTGAGATAATGATGGTGCTTATTCGGTGGAAGGTAATTCAATGGATGGTGTATGAAGTGAGTTGTGATGCTGCTTCATAAGTAAAGTAAGTGAGCAGAGGTATTAACCCTGCTTGTTGGGCAGGGTGAGTAGGTACGCTGCCCTGATTAACATTACAATGAATGGTGTATGAAGTGAGATGGGATGCTGCTTCATAAGTAAAGTAAGTGAGTAGAGGTATGGATGCTGCTTACTGGAGCAGGGTGAGTAGGTGCAGCATACAAGGATGTTATGCTGTATTTAGAATCAATTATATCATGAATAGTTGTAATTAATAAAGTTATGGAAACTTAATAAATGCCATTTGGTGTGATGTGTATTATTGAAGGAGACAGAGACAATGGTAGTTGTCCACCAGGCAGGTTTGGTCTTCCTTAAAGAGCTTGTTTTGGTCCTATCAGGTAGGGCTACATCAATGCATTATACAGGTGTTAGTAAAAAGCATTAGTCTAGGACTCGGCATAGCTGTCAGTTCCATCTGAGGGAGGATGTACAGTGAAGCTATTTAGACAGTCCCTTAGAAAGATATAATCTGTTTTGGAGAAGTTTTTTAGTTTAGTTGCTGCTGGGGGGGGGGGGGGGCAGTGTATTAGCTACTTTGAATAAGACTGACTTGTGGTTAGATCTGACAAGGGAAGAACTCACAGTGGGGGTGCTACAGTGGTCCCCCATATTGATAAGCACCAGATCCAAGATGTTGTCGCCCCTAGTTGAGGTGTCCCAGGCAGTGAAGTTAATGAACTCAAGGAAATTTTGGGTAAGTGAGTCTAAGCACAAGTAATTTTCCCAGTCAATGGATGGGTAATTAAAATCACCCAGAACCATGGTGTTCAGATGTATCTTGATGGATTCCAGTAGACCCAAGTAGACAGAGTGGGTTTCTTGATTCCTGAAGGAGGGTGTCTTTTACCTGGCAATGACTTGAATATGTGTCCTACCGGCAGTTAGTTGCACCTGAAGTGTCTCTAGGGAATCATACTGTTTAACCAAGCTCGAGGTGTATTTATCTTTAATGAATATTGATACACAGCCTCCTTTATTTTTCATGCCTTCCATTTGTGGTCTGAGCGTATGGCAGGAGGTGTAAGTTGGTATGCCTGGGGTGCTTTCCACTGCCTGGAACCAGGTCTCTGTGACTGCACAGATGTCAGCGTCTTCCAAGATGAGGACTGCTTCCAGTGAGTGCAGTTTCATGCTAGAACTCCTTGTGTTTAGCAGTATAACTTGAGGTTGTTTTTTGATGAAATTTTTATGTCAGGAATTTTGCCCTTGTGACATTTCCTAAAAAAGGCACTATGGGGGTGGCAAGAGCCTTTGTCAGTAGCCAAAATCCCAGGGGGTGACAGATGAAGACCATCTCTGGCCAAGCATCATGGTCTATCAATCATCCAGTTGTTGCATATATTTGGACAAACACATGCCAAAGGGGGCAATATATTCAATGATTGGCCTAATGAGGGCTGAGTAGAGAAGATAATGGTATTCCTAGATTTAGACACAATTCCTTTGCTTATATTCTGTGCGGTATAGAAGGACTTTCTTACAATAATAGACACAAGTTTGTCAAAAGTTATGTAACCATCCACATAAGTTCCTAAATCCCAAACAACTGGGTCAACTCTTAGGGTTGTATTGTCAATGTGGGTAGATGACTTCCCAAAGGATACAATAATTTATTTTTGGCAGTTAATTTCAGACCATGATACTGACACCAGTTATTTATTTGAGACAAACCTTCCTGTAGGATATCTAAATCATTTGGGGAATCAATGCCTGCTCCTAGCTTGCAGTCATCTGCAAACTTAGTCAGACAGAGCCCTTTGGTATTGGCTTTTACTTCAGAAAAGTAGATGCCAAAAAGGAGAGGCCCCAGCACAGAACCCTGGGGGACTCCACTGGTGACTGGTCTCTTTGTAGAGATAACTGCCCTATTTTGGTTATCTACATCCTATCTGTGTGTCAGCTGGCAATCCAGCAGGTGACATAGGGGTTCAATCCTACTTTATTTAGCTTTTCTACTGTACCTGAGTGGGGAGTTGTGTCAAAAGCTTTGTCCAGGTCAAGTTATGAGGTGTGTACACCTACCTGATCTCTCTGTCACATTCCCTCTGCACTGTACTCATATCTGATTTCCTTTTCCAATAACTGGTACTGATATATTAATTTTCTTTCATTGTGCTTCTTTTCTAAGGTATTCTTTCTTTATTTCCTTTCACTCTTTCCCCTGATTATTTTTTTCTTACTCTACATTTGTGTCTACCTTCCCTGTGGTGCCTGATACTAAGCTTGCTTATGTCTTAACCCAGTTTATTGCTCCTTATTTGACCCTTTGTTTTTTAACTAGGTGCTCTACCTCCTTATTAATGTATTGTATTTTCAGTAAACTCTCAGTTAACCAGCACCCATGGGGATTGGTAGATGCCAAATAACTGTAGTTTCTTGTTGCTTGAGAGTTACTATTAAAAATAGACCTGACAAATACTGTGCCTTATACTATATTATACCAAAAACACTCTACTGATTTGATTTTAATATTGAAATACAGTAATTAAAAGTCTGTCTGGCATAATAATATTTTAAACTTATATTTCTGCTAGAAAGTGTGGCACTTGTTTTCAGTGACATGCTGAGTGGATTGGAATTTAATGAACTGAACAGAGAGAGTAAATTCATGTATGAAAGCAGAAGCAACTGTGTCTGACAGATTGGAGAGATGTATGAAAGCTGAAGAGTGTGAGAGATTGGAGAGAGAGTGAATGCATGTATGAAAGCTGAAGAGACTCCGTGCGTGTGTGTGTGTGTGTGTGTGTGTGTGTGTGTGTGTGTGTGTGTGTGTGTGTGCGTGTGTGTGTGAGTGTATGTGCGTTGTGTGCATCTGTGTGTGCGTGTGTGTGTGTGTGTGTGTGTGTGTGTGTGTGTGTGTGTGTGTGTGTGTGTGTATGAGAGAGAGATCAGAAAGAGAATGTTCAATCTGATACAAACTGAGTGAGTATGGAGAAAGTGTTGACATTTTAGCAATTTGACTTGTTTGGTTTGACTTGTTCAAACCGTTAAAACACTAAGCACGAAGAGATAAAGCCACGAGTAACTTACTGATGGTATAAAAACCTTATAATGGTTTATCTTGAGCTAAACACAATTTTATTAGCGTTTTTGGAAGCGACAATACGTTTCCTTCTTCAGATTTACAGACTAAGACACCAACCAGCAACCAAAAGCCATTTTTAAAACATTAAAACATCATGTGATGCAAATTAAGCTATACAACTACTTTTACTTAATTAACTAATTTGTATTCAAAATTGGTATTAACCTTCTTATAAAAATGTATGTTATAAAGATCTTATAATGATTTATAATATTTAGCATTCTCATAATGAAATTACGAAATTCCATTTAAAATAAACATTTAAAACACATTTAAAAATAATGCAAAACAATGCATTATAAACTAAATGAACGACATAAACCGATAATCCTAGATGCTGCAGGACTAAACAATTTAAGAACAGCATGTACTTGTGAACTTAAACTTAAAGCCTCAAGGACTAAACACTCTTAACATATTCAGAATACAAATTCAGTGCCCATTAATAGACCACTTAATGGATAAATGACAAAAAAATACATGTTATAAGATGATATAATATATAAATATATTTTTTGAGCAGTTAATTATCTTTTTATCTTTTTAATTATCTTTTTAAGGCCAGCTTTTTTAAAATGCTTGCAATAGAAAGCTGCTCAGTGAGGCCTGGGGAAAATGAGGCCGCAGTTCTAATCTGCCAACATAATTCCTCTACCTCCAAATGTATTTGCCATGGCCCTATATAAGGGGTGTCCTCAACCTGTTTAAGTACTGTAAACCTAAACTGGTGAATTGGATGCTCAATGATGTGGTTAGCCAACGCGTTATTTGTATCTCTCCTTGAGATAGCATAGGAATGCTCATAAATGCGCTGTTTTAATTTGCGCTCAGTCTTTCCTGTATAAAACGCGTGGCATACTGTGCATGTTGCCACATAAACTATTGCTTTAGTATTGCAATTATATCTACCCCTTACCTTGTATTCAATTAGTTAATTAAGTAAAAGTAGTTGTATAGCTTAATTTGCATCACATGATGTTTTAATGTTTTAAAAATGGCTTTTGGTTGCTGGTTGGTGTCTTAGTCTGTAAATCTGAAGAAGGAAACGTATTGTCGCTTCCGAAAACGCTAATAAAATTGTGTTTAGATCAAGATAAACCATTATAAGGTTTTTATACCATCAGTAAGTTACTCGTGGCTTTATCTCTTCGTGCTTAGTGTTTTAATGGTTTGACTTGTTCTTAGGTTGGGGAGACAGTGAATTTATTTGTATCTTCCTTATTAAAACTCTAAAACTCTAAAAAAGTAAGTATTTTTTTCTGCAGGGAGAAAACACAAAGTGCAACACATGAAAAACTGAATTGTTCATACTGTATTTTATTTCTTTGATTTTTTTCTGGTTGCTTAAGTTCCGGTTAACTGAGAGTTAACTGCATGTTTATTTGCTAACGGCATCACTGAATTGATTTAAGATCTGACCTAATATCAGACAATGTGTAAAGTTTCAATAAAATTTAGATGAGTATATATGATATTCATGATGAGCATATAATGTCTATAAAAATCACATTTTGGTAGGGGAAGCAAAGATATAACTACATGAACAGGTAAAACAAAATAAAGTATTAGATGATTTAATATACTATACAGGCAAAACAGAAACTGTGGTAGCAACTGTGGTAGCCTGCTTACATTCCAAGCATCACAAAACTGAAACACAGGTTCACAGGTATTAGTCTAGTGAAAATTAAACCCTGTACCCTGTGTTTGTAAGGTAAAAACGTTAGCCATTATACCAACTCCCAATCCAGTTAATAGAATTTGATGCAACTAAGGAAAGATATACAATACTAATTCACTACAAAACTGAGTAACATACTTAATATAGGATGAAGTAAGAGCAAAGAACGCATAAGCTTAATGAGTCCTATGGGAAAGTGAGAATGCTGCTTCAATATATTGTTAGGAGCAACACAGCTTCCTCTCATCTGGTGTTTCTAAAAAACGTTATACTGAGTTTTTGTAGTGCAAGACATATCAGCCTAGTCCCAAAAATAGTGTTATGAGAAATTTCAATCAATTTTTAAAAGTTGTACATATTAAAGAGAGTAGCCTTTGAAAGAAAATTCTTTGTCTTCAGTAGAGTGGGTGAACATGGACCCTTTCACAGAAAATGCTTTGTATGCAGTACCATGGGTGATCATGAGCTACTAAAGAAGAAGTAGAAAATGCTTTGTATGCAGTACTGTGAGTGAACGTGAGCTACTAAAGAAAAAGAAAAATTTCTTTCCCTTGGAGCATAAATAGTAATAATTTCCTATTTTGCTGTTTGTGTAAGCAAAGTAGCAACAGTCCTTGAACAATAATTTGTGAGTAAAGGTGTAAATGATCATGGAAGCTCTGCTTACAAAAAAAAGGCATTTCTGCAGATCTCTTTAATGTTTTCTGGAAATGCCCTAAAACCAAAGATATCAGGATTTTATTGCAAAATAACATTATATGTGTGTGTATCAGCCAGAGCTGACCTGGAAGTTAAAATTTTCTTGATAATTTGCAAAGAAAAACATGTAACAATGTACATTGTGGACTTCATAGTAATAAAATACTTGCTCATTCATTCTCTCTTATGGGACTTTTCGGACTCGTAGAGTGACCCTGTGGGCAGATGCCACGTTCTGCAGAGTTTTCGTAGCACAGGGAGAAGTGAAAGTAGTTTGCCAGGTTTTTCTTGATTACCATACATGGACACACTCACACCTTTGGGCAATATATATAGTCCCTAATCAACTTTATGGCTTGTCTTTGGAATGTGAAGGAAATGGGAGTGCTGGAGAAAATCTTCATGAACACATGGAGGATATGCAGGCTCAGCACAGAAGGCACTACATCGACACTAATTGGCTAAACTTGAATGTGATGGCTTCATCATACTTCTCAATCTCTCAGTGCAAGAAATCTGGACAAAGCTAGAAAGAATGGGGGGACAAAGGCCCAAAAATAGGGACAGAATTTAAATACTGCCCCTTTAAACTTAGAAAGTTTCTAGAATAACAGGTTTTGCATTATTATGTATTTTCTGAAGGATATAAAGTCTGAAACTCAAATGTCTGTCATTATTTAATATTATTTAGTGACTTCAATCTTCAATGATTTGCCAGAAAAACCACAACTTTTGTGAGGAACAGGTAAAAAATATGAGACAAAAATCTTCGCATATTGCGAAAATCTGCACAGTTGAGAGGTAAGGGCTTCATATGTACTGCATTTAAATATATTAAAGTGTATAAACTCCTTCATGAATTCAGGAATAACCCTACAAATTATATTCAATGCTGTGGAAACAATCTGAAAATAATTTTGTAGACTCACTGTATTATTTTCTAAATGTATAAATTTAGATTCCTCATGCTCAGTTATGAGTTTAAGATCATGTTTAAAGGTGCAAAACAAATTTTCCTTTTCACACAAAAAAGTGTTTGCCTGCATTTTTATTTTTTGCAATGGCCATATAGTCATGCTATTTTCTTAATCTATTAGATTTGTAGAATGCAATTGGCATTCATTATTTGTTTCCCTGTCTTTGTCCAGTGATAGCTGTCCCATGTGTTTTTTTAATTCTTTTTTTCTGGTCCCTCCAAGCCTGCTATCTGGTAAATTTCTATAGATTATGCCCTTTTATTCTCTCATATAAGGATACCAGCTGACTGTAGCATGGCTGCCATCCTAGCAACCATTTTGATATTTCCCTGATGCTAGACAAGTCTCACCTTGCCATTGTCAGGTATACAAGGGCCTGCTACGCTGTTCTACAAAGTACAGCCTGCACAATGAAATGATAGGTTATTATAGACCCAATAGTCTCACTAGCCTCATATGTGACACTATGGAATATATTATCTCAATACTGATTAATCTGGGCATTAACAATCTCTTAAAGCTGGATACTTATCAATTTGGCTTTACCAGAAACAGGTTCAGCCTCTTTAACCTTGTTAGTTTTATTGAAAAAAAAAATCACCAAAGCAGCGAATATCAGTATAGCAGTATGCACAACATATGTGGGCCTGACATAGACCTTTGACACTATTTTTCCTTCAAACAATGGGCTGGATTCACGATGGCTTGCACGGAGTCTAAGAGTAGAGTAAGACTCCATGCAGCCATCATGTCCAATGAGCGATCTAGGAGCAGCCTGCAGGGGCATGCAAGAGAGCTCCTAAAATGACTCTTACACAGACAGGGCTGGGAAATGCAAATTACCTCAATTGCAGGTGAAAGCCATGCAAATGAGGTAGATTTGCGATTCAGGAAACCCGAACCTGTCCGAGTAAGAGCAGTGTTATTTGCAGAAATGTACTCAGTTGACAACTGAGTACCGTTCTGCAAATAGCAAAACGGAGCCGTGACAGCTCCAAATAAAGGTTGCATCCAGTGCAGGAAGCATGCCATTGTCCAAATATATGGCCATTGGCAATGTTTCCCGATGCAATATGAAAAAAAAATATTTTTTTTTTCTCCGATTTCTGATGTTTATGTGCAAATGGGCTGCGCTCTAAAAACCAGAAAACTAAAAATGAAAACCCACAAATGTGGATCTTATTTAAATTGTTAATGTACAATGCAAGGGAATGGCAGGCTGAAGACAACATGACCACCGAGTAGAGGTTGCTAAGGAGGGAAGCTCAGTCTAAGAGATGTAACCAAGCATTAGTAAGCAATCCTATGCAAAGGAGGGTTAGGATAGTGAATAGCAAATGAGCACAGTCAGTGGAGTGTAGGAGTAGGATAAGGGGAGTAACAGAGTAGAAGATAGGTGACATCGCGAGTGGGGTATGTATGAAAGAAGTGAAGCTCATTGGAGCAGAGTGGCATGTGTCAGCTGTCATTTACACATCATGGAAAGAGGTGTGTCAACAGGTAGGCTAGGTAAAGGCAAGAAATGGAAGGTGTATGCTGTGGATAACACCAAAGTTTCTTTCTGAGTGGGTATGCGTGCATGTGCACACCTGTAAACCCGAGTAAGACAGAGTGCGTGCGTGTAAGCGTGAGTGCGCGCGTTTAAGCCGGAGTAAGCATGTATAAAGCTGTTTAAAGAGTTGTAAGCGCGTTTGTGCTGGTGTGTGTGCGTTTTAACCTGAATAAGCAAGTTTTAGTCTGTGTAAGCATGTGTGTGCGCGTGTGAGCTGCTGTGAGTGTGTTGCGCTTGTGTGTGTGGCGCTGTCCCCTGAAGAAACAGAAAGGAAAAAGGAAGCACACCAAATAGTTGGAAGCTACCAGGGAGTACTAGCAGAGCTAACAGGTGAAAACAATCAGAATCAGGCAATTACACAGACAGTACACTAGCCCAGCCCAGCCTAGGACTTAAAACTCTGCAAACAACAGTCCATTATGTTTCTCACAACAGACACTGCAGTAAGCTAATAGAAGTGAAAACTGAAAAAGCTTTACTGAGACTAAGAAATGTTAGGGGCTGCCATTGCAGTTATAAGGCGACATATGCAACATGCTGAGGGTGGTGACAATGGAAATGCTGCTGGACAACCCACAGTGAGGAGACGGAGAAGAGTGTACAGGCCCAGGGTACCCTACCAGGGGCTACATGAGCTGGAGATAGTGGAGCGCTATAGAGTGGGCAGAGACCTCCTGCAGAAAATTGTTGAGCTGTGCAGGCCATGCCTCACACACAGAACCAACAGAGGGGAACCCATCCCAGTGGAAACCAAGGTATGTGTTGGCCTAAGAATATTAGCAACAGGTATCTTCCATAGACTAACTGGTGATATGATGGGGATATCACAGGCATCAGCATCCAGGGTACTGCATCAGTTCCTGGATGCCATGTTAGCACATGTCAGTGATCATGTATATTTCCCCAATTCCTGTGAGGTATTGGCCAGCAATATGCATCTCTTCCAGCAAATAGCGGAATACCCTGAGGTAGTGGGTGCAATAGACTGCACGCACATATGCATCAAAGCACCAGCCGGCAAGTGGGGTAGGGTCTACTTCAACCGCAAGGGCTTCCCCTCCATCAACTGCCAGGTCATGTGTGATACTGAATGTGTGTGCTGGCTGCCCTGGAAGCTACCATGATTCCCATATCTGGCATCTGACACAGCTGTACCAGATATTTGCCAATGGGGACATCCCACATGGTCACCTAGTAGGGGATGCTGGCTATGCACTGGAGCAGTGGCTGATGACACCCATCAGAAACGCACACACACCTGAACAGGAACGCCATAATGAGGCACACGCACAAGCACGTAATGTAATTGAGCATGTGTTTGGGCTGCTGAAGACACATCTGGTGGAGCCTTGCAGTACTCACCAATTACATGTACCCAAATTGTCATGGTATGTGCTATGCTACATAATATGATCCTGCAAAAACAGCTGCAGCAGGACCAGCATAGGCCTGGGCCAAACAGCCTCCCACCATTGCCAAGGCCATCACAGGCACAGCGTGAATCAGAGGAGGAACAACCTGAGCCTGCCCCAGTAGGCAGAAGGATGCGTGCCCAGTATGCTTTGGCCTTGGCAAAGAGGCAAGGCATAGCACATACACTGGTTCAGTAGGAACTCTGGAAATGATACCTCTCTCTGACTTGCACATATAGTAAAAGGGATGCCTCAGTTGACACTACCTGCTTTCAAACATGTACAGGGAGTGTAGTATGTGCATCTGACATAGGCAGCCCTGCAGCACCACCTGAGGCATGATTGACATGTGTTAAGCAATATAAAGCAGTGCTAAACAGCATTTACCACCATGAAGTATATGCAAACAAAATCGCACACACCAACTAGCACAACTGTGGTCAATGTTGAGTAATATTGGGCAGCGTCCAGAAATGTTGGTGAATATTGAGCAATGTCAGACAAGCCTGGTCTAAGTAGGGCATAGCTGAACAAAAGCCAACATGCTCAAATTTGCTTAACTGGCCCTTAAGCAGTCTGGTCTGCTCAGTATGAAAATATAAAGCAGTGATGGGCCTCGAACCCAGGATACTGTGCATTATAGTTAAAGTACTGAACCACTAAACCATGACAGCATTGTAGTGGTCAGACTGTATAAAGGAATGTTGATAAGTCTATGTAAAGTATCTCATGGAAACCCTGCAGGCACAGCATAATCCCTGTCAAGTTATGACACAAAGGTGAGTCCTGCAGTAAGAACAGAACCTGACTTCCAACACACACAGTATAAATGTTAATATTGGTCATGTTCACACACATCAACAAATGTAGTGGACCTCAGATAGCAACATACTGAAAGGTCACACTGGGCATGCTCACACACTTGAATAAATGAGACAAATGTCAGGCAACAAAACACAGAAAGCCTGAAGTGGGCATGCTCACACACTTAGGCCATGTCTGAGTACAGCAGTGGGCCACACATATCTGGCAGTTGCATGTGTTAACCCAGGAACCTCTCACTATCCAACAATCCACCCTGTGCACACAGTTATATGACAACAGACACGTATATAATACAGTGGAACCCTGTCATAATCAAATATGTTCTGCAGATACCTAAGTTGTTCATAGAAACTGGGAAAGCAAAGACAATAAAGACCTGCAAACAGTATCAGCAATAAACATTGTGCATCCCGAACATTAGCATAGGTTCAGAGGTCGATACTAGGCCATCTGCCCTAGGGCATGTACAAGCCTAGCCAGAGTGTGTTTGGCATTCGCACCCCTGTCAGATTACTACACTGTGCATGTGAATAGTAGGTCACACAAGATAGCCCACGCATGTTGAGGCTAGTGTGCCTCTGTCTAGCAGGGACATGGAAGATATCCCAGGGGTAAACATACGATCACCCATACAGTCGTCAAGATGTCTCCTGTAGGTGGTCAGTGGGTGGCTCTGTCTATGTGAAACTGGGATTATAATCCGGAGTGAGTGGAGCCTCTGGGATAAGAATCTGTCCCTCCAGCATGTCCTATTAACATCTGTGCTGAGGTATATGTCCCTGGAGTGTGTAGCTCCAAGGGTGTCCGATATCCTGAGGTGGAGCATGTCCAGTAATTCTGGGTTGGGTATGTCTGTAAACAACAGGCACACATCATATCCGAGTAGGTAGTAAGCGACTGAGTAGAGCAGGAGTTACTGCATCCAAACTGTGCAGGGCATCCGTGTGAGTCCCTAGATCTGCTTGGTGAGGAACTTCTGTGGCCAGTACAGTTGCTGCAGGTGTCAGGCAAGGTACATCCCACATGTGGCATTGTAACCAAGCATGGTTGTGATGAGTATAGGGCACAATGACCTCACTTGATCTAGATGTGAAACCATATGGGATAAGGAGGCCTATATAGAAGGTTTGTCCAACCACTTTGGCAACATGATTGTCAAAGGCGACAGTACGAACAAGCCATGTCCCCAAACCCCTAACAACTCCTAGCGTATGTAATGGAGTACTACCTATGTGGTAATGTGTGGGCATGTTGTTATTCCCAAAGGGGATGACTATGCAACTAATGGCATTTAGCTGTAGGCCATGGCTCAGGCACCAGTCATCCATCTCTGTGAGACCCTGTCTGAGTATGCATGTGGCAACTGGAGAGTTGATTATGGTACCCAGTTTGCAGTCAAGTGTGAACATGGTCAGCCATATTCTCCCTGTGGTAGCCTGAACGTCAGACAAATATATACTGAACAAGAGAGGTCCCAGGACCGAGCCATGTGGGATGCCACGTGTAACTGGTGTATAGTCAGATATGGCACCTGCAATTCTGACCATGTGGGTGCTATCCCTGATCCAGGTAGCAATCCATCGTGTGAGATATGTGTCCATATCAACACTGGTGAGCCTATGCATAATGGCCCAGTTGGTTAGTGTGTTGAAGGGTTTTGTAAGGTTCAGGTAGGCTGTGTGGACAGCCGTCCCTATGTCGATGGACCTGTTAACCGTTTAAAGAATACAAACAGGTTCAAGAGGCAAGATCTGCCCACAACAATGCTGAAATGTGTAGGACACAGTGTCTGTAGGTTCCCGATGTCTGTATGTATGAGTCCCATGACAATACGCTCCATAGCTTTGCAGAACAGGCTAGTTAGCCTTATATGGCAATATTGTCTGTGGTCTGTTGTGGCACCAACTCTGTGGAGTGGGACCACAGTTTCTATACGCCATTCCTTGGGTACATATCCTGTAGTAACTCCGATATTGAACAGTGATGTAATGTGAGGGTTACGTCTGTCATGAAGCTCGTGTAAGATGCAGGCTGGGACACTGTCTGGTCCCATTGATGCTGTGATGTACGGTTTGGGGAGGGCAGCACTCACCTGTTACTGTGAGATGTCAGGGAGGTTACACTCTGTTGAGATGGATAGTTGCTCCTTAGGGGGGAAGGGGGGGAGACATCTGCACTAAACCTGTTTGCCAGGATGTTGGCAATGCCAGTGGGTTCAGGGTAAGTTTAGTTAGCATGCAGTAACTCACAGCATATCAGTGAGTTTCCACCCAGGTTACTGACATAACTGAAGAAGGCCGTGTGGTAGTCCTACGTGTTTGGTGCAATTGTCTGGTAGAAGCGGCCCTTAGAAAAGTTCATGAGTGATCGTAACTGCCTGCTAGTACAGATCACAGATGTCTTCCCTATCTGGGATTGTGCTCTATCATGTAGTAGCTTCCTCCTGATGTTGTACAGCTTATTAATGGCTGGAGTCTACCAGACAGGTCCCCTGCCATTGGAGGAGTGAGTCCTGTTGTTATTTGGGATAGCACAATCTATGCAGTCCACTAGGTGTCCATAGAATGTGTATGTAAAGGATTCAGCAGTCTGAGCTGTATTTGCCACTGTTTCAGGGTCTCTGAAGGATACCACCTTGCTTTGGTGAAGTGAGACGTTGGCTCATGAGAAGTTCATCAAGATTACCCAGGATGGGTGTGTGGAGGGTATATGTATGTCCAGTGAGATACATGTATGTTCTGACCTTACCAATGAGGGGTATATCGCTGGTGTGGAACATAGAGTCCCCATGTTGGTGATGATCAGGTCCAATATGTATTCCCTCTTGTGGCTGTGCTGACTGGTTGTGCCATAGCATATGAGTCTACAAATTGTAGCAACTGTTGGGCGTGGGTGTTGGGGCTTGGGTAGTATCCCCAGTCAATATTTGTGTATTTGAAGTCACCCAATATAATGGTGTTTGTGGAGACCTTCATATTCTCCATAGTTCCCATGAAAGCCGAGTGTGGTTCCTGAGTTTGGGAGGGTGGTCTGTAGCAGGCAACAAACTGAAAGGCAGTTTTGCACAATGGTAGTTGTATATGTATGGTCTGTGATGCTTTGTGCAGTGCTACTAACCCGGAGGTGTATGTATCTGTGATGTATATGGATACTCCCCCTAGTTGTATCTGCTCCAGATCATGTGGTCAGAAAGCATGGTATAAAACATAACCTGGTAGTGCTGGTGTGCATAAGTGAGCCTGAACCAGGCATCTGTTAGTACACAGATATCGCTATTCTCCATACTGAGGAGAGTCCTGAGTGGCCGCAATATGAAGGTAACACATCTGGTGTTGAGCAGCATTACCCTTAGTTTCATTTAACCTGTAATGTCTATGGAGGTGGGTTTGTCTTTTGAGCCCTGCTTAAAAAAAGGCACTATGGTGGTAGCAAGAGCCTTAGCCAGCATTCAAACATCCAAGGATGACAGGTGCAAGCTGTCCGTAGTGAAGCTACGTGGCATGTCGAGCATGTCATCACAGGCTGACAGACACTGTATCCCCTATGAATGACACCAATTTGTTAGCCAACTGTTAAACGTGATATATTTGTCTGTATACTGTGACATCATAATTGGTGGGTGTAAGATGCTAGACAAGGTCAGGGTCATACTGGCCTGGGCTACATGATCATAGTGTTCCTCCATGTATCTTGTCATGTGGTCCAGGGAGTAACGTCTGAGGTTTTACGCACCAGCATGGCCAATGATGGTGCCAGTCCTGTACTTGCTTTGGAGTGACCTGACTGCATGTGTTATGTGGCAGATCCTGGCACCTAACAGACAGCCCATAGTGACTATTCCCTTGTTTGGGCTGGTGAGTGGTATGTCAGTGTGTCTGACAATAAGTGTCACCTATTACAAGTGTATTAGGTGTGTTGTTTAGCCCAAAGGGCAGTGACTGTGTGGCACACTGACATTGTGAACTATGTGATATGTGGGTATTGTAGTGGGGTAGCAGCTGTGTGTGTGTCTGCTTTGGAGGTCTCTGCTGCTTAGGCAGAGTTCATTTACAGCATCCGAGTATGTCTATGTGTGATAATGTGGTTTGAGTGCTGTCGCTAGAGGATATGTGAGACTGATATGTGGTGTGTGTAGTTACCTTCACCACCTGATAGACTGTGCCAGTCATGGGTTGAGAGAGTTCAGCACCCTGTATGTCTATATAGGTGCATCTCACACATATATCTGAGTTTGCTGGGAGGAGGAGAGGGTTGTCTGTGTACATGAGGCATTTGTGACATTGTGTCAACATCACAATATTCACCAGCTGGACTGGAGAGTACACACGAAACCGACCCCTGGACATGCCAGGATATTATGATGACATACTCTGTAGCCTGATCACAAAGGATCAGTAGGGTGTTAAGTGTGTAAAAGAGTATAACAGGGATTAGTGCTCAGGTTCGTTGGTGTTTTGTAAAGAGTAGCTGAGAAGGAGTCCAGACTGAATCATGACACCTCCTTCAGCTATGTCATAAATAGCAATGTACACCCATATATGTCCTGAGTCAGGGCCAACTGTACCTGACTGACAATGCCGACATCCTGACAGACAGGCCCATATATACATATCCACCTCCCACTGATGATAGTCCATATCATCATACAAGGAAATATCACATGTAGAATGGATGAGCAGCTATCCCCAATGCCAAAAGCATGGCAGCAAGTGGAATACATTGATTCCCAATATGTGTCATGCATAAACTACAGAACAAACAGATCCTGCACCTGAACAGTCAGCTGAGCCTCACCCACTACAACGGATGAGGAACCGTTGAATGTGTTACAGAAACATATGGCACTCCCCAAAAGTATTGGTGCACAACACACCATGGGAAGTACAGTCCAGTATGCCTATGAAGTCTGATCTGCAAGGTCATGGAGTCCATCATGGTTGAAGTCATAAACAGAGCTATTGGAAGCTGACATGCACACAACCCTACCAACTGTGGTATGTTCATGCGCGGATCATGGTTCCCAAACATGCTAGACTGTCTGCAAGGCAGCCACCCAGGACAAACATCACTGAACATAGCTACACATGTCTCACATAGACTTTGAATAGCCCTTTATCAACATCCCAGGCACATGTAGTATCCACAAAACCAACAAGCTGTGCATAAATATGTGTTGACATATGAAGGAATGTCAGTGTGTCCACAGATAGATCACACAAGGTAAGGATTATGAGGTCCTGTTCAAGCTGTTGACACCTGCTGACCCACATGGACCATTCCTGGAATGGCATAAAACAAAGTGTACACACATCACCATGTCCAGTCTGATGATGTCACCATCCTATAGATACAGCAGGAGAAGGGAAACCAGCCAGTAAAGCAAGTAGTGCACCGTGTGAATGCGTCTCTCGCTAGTATCATAACATAGTCAGGTAGGGGTTTGAATCCTGCTGACTGTGTGTGTGTGTGTGTGTGTGGGTTGGGGGTGTCTGTATGTGTGCAGTTTCCTTTGAAAGGAGTGCCCTTTTTGGCGACTGGGAAAACTCACTAAAAGGGGTACGAATTTCCTCTTTGGAAAGTCTGATGATGTCACCATCCTACAAATACAGCAGGAGAAGAAAAATTAGCCAATAAAGCGAATAGCGTGCTGTGTTAATGTGTTTCTCTCTTTCTAGGATCATAACCTAGTAAGGTAGGGGTATGAATTTCTTCTTTGGAAAGTCTGATGATGTCACCATCCTACAAATACAGCAGGAGAAGGAAAACTAACCAATAAAGCAAATAGTGTGCCATGTTAATGCATCTCTCTCTATTATCATAATCTAGTAAGGTAGGGGTTTGAATCCTGCAAACACTGAATGTGTGTGTGTGGGGGGTGTGTGTATGTTTGCAGTTTCCTTTGAGAGGAGTGCCATTTTTGGAGACTGGGAAAACTCACTAAAAGAGGTACATTCCTCTTTGGAAAGTCTGATGATGTCACCATCCTACAAATACAGCAGGAGAAGAGAAACCAGCCAGTAAATCAAATAGCGCGCTGTGTTAATGCGTCTCTCTCTAGTATCATAACATGTGTGGGGGGTGTGTACGTGTACAGTTTTCTTTGAGAGGAGTGCCCTTTTTGGAGACTGGGAAAACTCAGTAAAAGAGGTACATTCCTCTTTGGAAAGTCTGATGATGTCACCATCCTACAAATACAGACGGAGAAGGGAAGCCAGCCCGTAAAGCAAATAGCGTGCCATGTTAATGTGTTTCTCACTAGTATCATAACATAGTTAGGTAGGGGTTTGAATCCTACAAACACTGACAGTGTGTGTGTCACTGTTGGTCAATGCGGTTTGAGTTTTGGTTTTACAATGATAGGACATGTTATTATTAAAACAGTAAGTGCATTGCACACATCAGGTATCTGCATGGGCAAATATATATGTGTATATGTCCCCTCAATCAGTACATAGGTGTGAAGCCTGCATACTACATGAATACATCTGTTTCCATTAACAGGTTGTGCCGCTGCTTCTCAGATCATAGGTCACATATGTATGTATGTGACAAGGCCATCCACTGTTGTGATCTGTGGCCAAGGTCATCTGTGCCACACACACCCATGACAGTTACTAAAGAGTAGTGTGAGTGAGGGTATATGCCTGGGGTATATGTCAGACATGTTCATACACAACAACGACTGGCAATAATGGACAGTCTGCATAGGTGTACAACTGCCTTGTGGATATGCATTCAGGCCTCTAATGTCTTATGTGATACACCGAGGGACTCCACAATACCTATGGATATGTGGATACCAAGGGACACATAACATAACACGAGGCTGTATGTACACATTGGTACCCAACATACATGTTGACTTCTACCATCAATGTGGTACTGATGGGATAGTATGTATAGTAAATGTGGATGACTATGCCATAGCCGGCTTACTGCTATACAGCATGTATCAGACAACAGGTATCTGTCTGTATGATACCCTTGTGTAGGATATGCATCCCATCCAGGGAATGCATTGTAGGCCAATGCATGCATTTCCAGATGTGGATGGACACATCCCTAGTGTGTTTGCATGTACCTAAGGGGGCTATTTGCCAAACAGGTGTGGTCCCAGGAATGGGTGGCGGTCAATACCACTGGTTAGTGTTAGAGTATAGTACCGGAAGGATCCAACTGTTACTGAGTTCCCTACAACTGTGTGTCATTTGTCAGGACATCATCGAATGATTGCCTATAATCATGCTGTTGAGTTTGTGTATACTACCAGACCGCAAATCATTGACGGATATTAACAGTATCACCCACAGCATAGTGTCAACCCATGTCATACACACATGTGGACCCATGTTAGTACATAACTGTAGTAGAATGTATACTGGCCATTGAAAGTTACTATGAGATGTTAACAATGTGTACAATAGGGTATGCCACATGTCCCATGTGTCCATCATGCACGTACATGCAGACAGTGTGCACCTACCATGTTCACAGATGTACACTTGCTAATCTGTACTGCACACATCACGCACGTACTGTCCACTCACTAACACATGCTGTCAACACATTACACTTCAGCCAAGTGGCACATGGGTGGACAATACATACTCAGACCTAACAGTGGTGTAAACAATGCTACATTGACGATCAGAGCTTTGACACATAATGCCTGCTCAGACATACCTACAAGGATGTCATTACACTTTCCTGTTGACAACTTGCTAATATTGCTACACTGCTATAATGTCACTCTGTGCATCAGCACCATGTTAGCTTGTTCCTGCATCAATATTACAGATGACAGGAGGCGACACAGGTATCATCATATGCACAGGGTGTGTTGTTGTTTGCCAGAGCCTGACACTGACCCATCCAATCGACATGTGTGTGTGTGTGTGTGTGGGGGGGGGGCAAGAGTACAGCATGGGCCAATGTTGATGTAATGTGTGTGTGCATGTGTGAGCCCTAGTTGTTTGGTTAATGTGCGTGTGTCTGCTGCACACAGCTCCACCATGTAGCTGCCATATACGGAAGTTTGTGGGACAGCCACAGACTGTACCTGCTAGGCTGTACAGATCACTGTCTCCGGCCACGGACACAGTACCTGTGCCTGGCAGGGGTGCTACGGACAGTATCGTGTACCGACCCCAACTGGGTACTGTCATCAGAGGCAGAGGTATGACGACTGGACCCATGTCTCTGCTGGGACTGGCCAGAGCCATGTGCAAGTGGTCTACTGGGATGGTCAATGGACAGGCCAGCCCCAGCATGGCTGGGGCTGGTACTGCCACTACGGGAGTAGCTGTGAACTGTGGGCCATCCTTGACCACTGCCAGCTGTTGCTGTTGCTGGCATGCGTCCTCTTCGATGCCGCAACTGTCCCACATGGTCCTGGCTCATGGAAGACATATTGTGGAGGGCATCTACTGTCTCCCCCCAATGTCTATTAATGACCTCGGTGTAATTCCGGATGTCACCGTCAAGGTCACGGATGCTGTCATTGATAGCAGTGTAATGGGCCCTCTGCGCCCTAAGTCCCTGTCTGGTGTACCGTTCCATACATGCCTGAGCCTGCATTACAGCCCAGAACATACTGGATGTTGTAAGACCTGTGAAGGCATGTCTGCCAGGGGCAATATTACCAGCAGTGCTCCCCCGAGAACCCCTGGACCTCCGCCTATGTGGTACCATTCCAGGAATCCGGCTATGGCTGCTGTGAGGGGATGCAAGTGCCATGGGTACCACACTCTCCTGGTCAATGCCAACTGTATGCTGTCCCTTGCCTATGGCCATTGGTGATGAGGGATGTATTGACAGTATGAGTGTGCACATAGATGGAGTTGAACGTTGTGTGCTGTCGATTGGCGGACCAATGACAGACCCTGTCAAACCTTCCTGTGCTGGAATACATGTCTCATCATCACCACTATTCGTGGCAGTGGCTTCAGGTTCCCTGCTGCTTTTGGCCACCCCTAACTTAGCACGTGTGAGAGGAAGACAGGAAACACACTTTACAGTCTGCACATGATGCATGCATACATGCACACATGAACACATGCACACATGCACACATGCACACATATAGACTCCTCACTACAGCACATACACACACACACACACACACACACACACACACACACACACACACACACACACACACACACACACACACACCAGCAATCCAACACATACTCTATAGTGGGTGAAGGTGGGTGTCAGTATCACAAGGCAAACAGTCACCACACACGTGTCAGCATGCAGAATATGTGTTGCACAAGACCATGCAGTGCAAGTGTAGATGCCCCTATTTCATGGCAGTGTACATGGCTTTGATGCAACTGTGTAGTTGTTCAGTGATTGGCTACACCCTGGAACACAATGTGTACCTGGACACAACATTGCTGTGCCAGTATTATCAGCTCTGCAATGCACTGTGCACCATCACTCACAGGTATACATGCCATGGCTGCATGTGTTATCTGTGTGACACATAGGTTTCCATGTCTGAGTACAGTGTCTGTGTCCATAGCAGATAATAGTGGGCACAGGTGTAGCACATGCATGCTATGTACACACACGGAATGAGTGGTGCATGTTGACATGAAGGAATCCCAATGCCCGACATGGCCAGTGTACAGTGGTTATGGTGAGTGTGGGACATATTGCAGATATGTCGGTGCCAGCCATGGCATGGCATGCTACACATCTGCAACATTAAGCACCACACATACCCAATGTGTGTCATGTGACCTATACACCCACTAGCATTCCAGGACATATATGTGACACTTTGTTTGGATGGTGACTGCTGTGCATATTGTGCATACTGGTGAATGTAAGCACACACACAACATGCTATGCATATTGTGTATAGGTGCATATGTTTGCACACACACAACATTGAGGTGCACAGCAATGGCTGCTATGAGTAGTACTATGGTCACTGTAACTGGATGGGGTGATAGTACCCTGTGCCATCATCATCATGCATCTTGTGGTCACTCACAGCTACTAATATGTGCAACACCACCGCCTAGCATGCTGTACCTGAACTGTAGTGCCGTGGCTACGTTCACAATTACACAGCCACTTTGTACATGGGTGTGTGAGGTGCCCAAATATGGAGCAATGCCTAACATGACTGTGTTATGTGTTGAAGAGTGTTGCACAGCCCCATGATAGTCCACTACCCCTGAGATACATCGTATGTGTGTGCATGACATGTGGGATACTGAAGTGTGACTTTACAGCTGGTGTGTGGTAATGCCAAATGTAGCATGTTTTCGTGTATTGCGTATGATACACGTGTTCTGTTGTGTACAGCTGTAGCAACTATGCATATCCAATGTGCAGTACAGTGTTGCCACAAATGTGTCAGCTGCTCTGTGCATTGCATGTGATTGAGGCAGCTACTGACTTTACTGAGATGTTTAATGTCTCACAGCAAACATGCACAGCATGCATTATGCATAGGTGTGTTACGTGTACATGGCCTACACCTCAACTATGACATGCACATGTCATTACCAATATTAAAGTGTTAACACACTCACCAGCATGTATCGTCTGCCCTGCTGTCACACCAGAGGGACATACAAGAATATGACACAGTTTGTCAGTGGCCACAACTGTGGCATTGCTACTGTGAGTGTGCTAGACTACAGTAGAACAACAGTCAACAGTCACAGGTGTACAGATACTATTCCAAATATCAGTATTGCACACAATAGGCAGCACAACTGCTGAACACACAGTACACATCTCACATATGCATATTCTAACAATACAGGTAACAGTAGTCTACATATTAACTGCATGCTCCATGTCATCATGCTGGGTGGCTGCGGCCTCCATGATGACACATGTGTGATGCTGTTGCTGCTGTAGGCCAGGAGCCACCATGCTTAGGAGCAGCTCCACCACTCTGGTGAGGGGGGATGTATGACCACCCTACCACATGGGGCAAGCTGTTGTCTATGGATATCAGACGCACGCCACCGGACATGTCTAATTAAATCACTGCAGTGATGGCGTACCTGCTCATATGTCCGGTTATGCATGCCTATGTCACTTACCCGACAAACAAGATCTTGCCACCGTGCAGTACGCTCATGCTGGTGCTGGCTGGCCCTGGAAAACAGCAGTGTATAGTGCTGCACCAGGCTGTTGTGTATTTCCTGTTCCTCCGCAGCTGTATATGACGGATTGCGTTGATGAGCCATAGACCTGGAAGACAATTAAACAATATTGTGAGCAAGTAATGTGGCACACTTAACATTAAGTACAGATATCACTTAACTGCCATATATAGCATCTGCTTGTTTGTCAGAGGATACACACGTTCAATACCACATGTCAGTGCTCAGCCCACAACTGGCTGACAGTGCCTGCCACACTCCATATAACAAACTAGTATACACCAGTACTCAACACACTGTTTGGGATACAATGCACAACCTCACCACAGGGGTATATATCAAGCTAATGCATGAAGAAATATGTAATCCAATGCAATGAATGTAAAGTACATTTACAGTATTTCCAGTAAACCACCCTAGTCGTTGATGCCATTTTTACTGCTGTAAAAGAGTATACATGTTGCTAGGTACACACACATACCCTGTAACACACATGTGATTGCAGGCATGGTACAGGCATCATTAGACACACATCAGACATACATACAACACACAAATGTATGCCGACACAGATGAGCATTACCTGTGTACCTTACAGTACTGTGTGCCCCTACTTACAGATACCTATGCCTGAGGTATGTAATCTGTGCAGACTACAGGAAACAAACAAGACAGTGTTACCAGGGAATGTGAACATATACCATACTGTGCTGTTTAGGCCCACAGCTTCAGGTAATACAACAGTTCATATGTGAGCTGGATTCACCAGCAGTACCACTTACTGAGCATATATGTATTGCTTCAGCCTACAATGGGACACCACAGTTGTACACAAGGAACTATGCCACAACATATGCCATCCTACTATGTCTGCATCCCAATAACTGACACATCTTTCTCTGGCCTCACACGTAGGACACAAACTACCATGACAGAAACAACCTCACACTAAGCTATCACACCTTGACAAACCTTGCACACATTCACTGTCACACTAATTCCACCTCATATAGCAGGTATTGCACTGAGTACATGTGTGTGTGCATTGTGTCATAGGTAGGTAATACGCTATTGGCCCTAGGGCCTAGAGCAGCCTAGCCATATGCTACCCTGGCCTTTGACACACATGTAATGTGATTTCACTTGCTCCTGTCAACCGGATACACAGAGGTGACTCCCAAGGCATATTACCTATCTCCCAAACAATCATCAGGGGTATGTATGACATCTGCTAATGAGGAGCCTTGTTTATTAATGCTGGGTGGCTTAGTCCAGAGTATGGCATATTTGTCTATAAGAACCTGTACCTCCAGCATGTGCTGTTTAGTGAGGTAGCGAGGATTAGGGCCCTAGGTCATGTAGCCCAGAGGGATTGTGAGGTGTTGACATGGTGGTTGGCCGACTGCTATGGGTGTGACATACCTCTGTATGTCCGGCAGAGGTAACCTCTGGGTGGGCGGTATGCAATGCACTCTAGCTGTGGTTTTGTGAGTCAGTCTGCATAGGGCATGTGTTTGAGGGCAGTATTACTCTTTGTGAGGTATGTCTGTGGCCTTTCCACTTGCTGTAGTTGTCATGTGAGGTACATACCACATGGGGCATTGTGATGAGTAGAGGGGAACACTGACCTATATTTTCCTAGATGACACACCTTTTGTGATGACACTTACCACATAGACAGACTACAAGACTAGTGTGGCACTGTGATTATCAAAGGGGAGGTTACTGTCCACCTGTGTCCCATGTTCCCTTCTGACACCTTCAGTGTTAGGCAGGCTACCACCTATGTGGTAGTTACTGGGTAAAGTGTTTTGGAATGGGGTATGCACTGCAGTACCAACACTGGTGTTCAGTCCATGCCTTGGTCAACAGGGACCTGTTGCAGTACATATGACCTTGTGTCTCCCTCTCTCTCTCTTTATATATATATATATATATATATATATATATATATATATATATACATATCTATACATATCTATATATATCTATATATAGCTATAGATATCTATACATATCTATACATATCCATATATATGTATATATATCTATATATATATATATATATATATATATATATATATATATATATATATATATATATATATATATATATATATATATATATATATATATATATATATATATATATATATATATATATATATATATATATATATATATATATATATATATATATATATATATATATATATATATATATATATATATATATATATATATATATATATATATATATATATATATATATATATATATATATATATATATATATATATATATATATATATATATATATATATATATATATATATATATATATATATATATATATATATATATATATATATATATATATATATATATATATATATATATATATATATATATATATATATATATATATATATATATATATATATATATATATATATATATATATATATATATATATATATATATATATATATATATATATATATATATATATATATATATATATATATATATATATATATATTATATATATATATCAGTTGTATATATATTAAGTTATATATATATATATATATATATATATATATATATATATATATATATATATATATATATATATACATACATGTATACATCCATTGCTGTACATATAGATGCAAATATAGGCACATATGCTGCCCACCTTTCATGGTGGGGATGTCAATTATGCAACAGTTGTGAGACACACGGTTATCTAATAATATTGCACAGTGTTGTGCAGAATGCATTTTGCTGTCTTCAGGCCGTATAGCTGTAGCAGGCCTCACTGCCTGTAGCTCAGTCCCACAGCGTTTAACCACCACATGACATATACCGGCACTGCTTGCTGTCTGCAATGCCACACACTACAACCTACATACATATGTGCACATAGCAACCTTCAACAACATATATATGTCCAGCCTTCACTAACAGTTGCAGTATGTCCCTTGCCCTATGCACATGTGCATATACATATAGATATGGACTGCTGACACATATGAATGATTCACAGTATGTAGGGTACACTTCAGACATGTAATTTGGATGCCAGCAAATACATATCTGTTACATACCTTACCTTTGTATTTCTCACCTCCGTCTGTTGTAGCTGTTGCTTTGTTTTTTTTTTTTTTTTTTGTTTTGGTTTCCTCTGTGTGTTGGTCTTTCATTTCAGTGTCTGTCTCTTACAGCCTGTTTGTCTCTGTCTGTCTGTCTGTCTCTTTCTGTCTCTCTCTCTCTCTCTCTCTCTCTCTGTGCAATGATATTATTGCATGTGTGGACAGCAAGTACAGGCTGCTTTTCTAGGTATCTGCACATGTGCATGTGATGGCCTTTGCACCAATTGTTGCCTACCATTTAGTAATTGCATGCAGCCTGCTGTGTGTTAATTGCAGTACTCACTGTGATTGCAGGACACTGCTATAAAATGCTAGGTTAGGTAGGCATAGCCCTTTCAGTTGTGCAAAGAGGGGCCCATGCTTGTTTGCTGTGGACACTGTTGTCTCAGTCAGAAGGTTGGTATATGTCTCATATCTGAAGCTAGGGTTGTAGCCAGTGATATGCATGCTGTACTGAAACCTGACAGATTCTTCTTCCAGTGCACTCTTCTCAGTGTGTAAGTTTACTCACACCTCCTAATGCTAACACTGGATACATGGGAGTATGTACTTTCTTTGCAAATTAGAGAATTAACTGGCATACAACAGTAGTTATTGCAATGTGTTCCTATGGCTTTCCTATTTTCCCTTTACATTCACTCATTGTAATGCATGATATATTTCTTACAGCACCAAGTTATTGTGTATCTGCTGTGGCTGAGTGGTACTTCATGCAGACTGGTGAGTCCAAGGTGTGGGGTTCGAGACTGACAGGGGTATTTTATTTTGCTGCTGAGCAGTACAAGGGCCCTACCATAGAGTGACTAAGGCACTTTCAAGCAGTTGTAATGGGTTTGCTTGGGTTTGCGCAATGCTTACCGATGCTTAGCTAAGCGCACACATGCGCACACTGGTGCAAACCTGCTTACTAATGTTTACAAGTGCTTACTCTCGCTAACCCCCATGCTCATTTCTTTGACAGAAAAGTAAATGAGGAGATAGGAATGTGGTGATAAAGGGTGCACAAAGAGGGGAAGACAGTAGGGAAACCAGCTCGGTATGTACAGGATGGGTGTGGGGAAGGTCCATAGCTGCCCGTTTCTTTACAAGAAACAGCTGTGCATATGCAATACATTAGGAGTAAAATTTGAAACCTTCCACCCCTGAGAGAGGGGTGAGGACAACTAAGTATGTTGTACTACCAATTATGAATATCAGGCACATGCACTGTTTGTGAACTGCTATACTGTCATTAGTACGTTACTCACTTCTGAACAGTTTGTGGTTTGTTTGTGTTGACATTAGCACAGTCTGCTCAGGACAACTGGACATATTTCAGTACTGTGTATGCCTACCTACACCTGTGGGTGTGCCTGACTACACAAGTATATGGTACTTTTGGGTAGGGGTGCAGAACTGCGGAGGGCATTATTTATTATTGTGTGCTGTTTATCTTGCTGTACATGCAGAGTTGCTGTGTACCTGTTAGTCTATAAAGGCTAGTAGTCTGTCTCATTAGCTCCCACCTGTGGACATATCCAGATGGTAGACAGAGGTTAGCCTAGTATCCTTTGACTGTGCACCACATTAGTCTTTTCAGCACCTGAACAATGGCATTGTCACAGGTGGTTGCTAGCAGTACATGACTACATCCTTTGATATTTCTGTGGTGTACTCCTACATACGGGCATGCCTGTGGAATTCATTCTACAGCTATTTGCTGAGTGTGCAACAGCAGACAAGCTGATATGCCTGTGTGTTTCTGACACTTCCAGGCCTCCGATACTCTCAGGTAAATATTTGAACAGCCTCAGGGAAAGGTACATATAAGTGGGATACACCTGTGATATTTTTCAGATATTTTGCTGTTGAGACTTTGGGGGATTCGGAGCATGTGTATTACTACACCTTGTCTGACGTGCAAGCAGTGTCTACTCTCACTTATTGACATTTTTCATTAAGTGAAATTCCCCACCTTTCTGCCTACTGTTAGTACATTTCACAGGGAGTCAGAGGGGCACAGCTAACATTTGTTTGCAAATCAGGGACATCCCTGTAAATCAGTCACAGTTGTGAGGTCTGGCCTCTGACCTATTCAAATATGCTAGTGTTTATCTTACTCTGATAACGTGTGGGGTTTGTAAGGTGCTACTGTAACATTATTCCATACTAGCATGGCTGGTTCTCTTTTCACAGTCATGTCATGCAATTCCACAGCACTTGCTGGTTAAGGGCCACAGAACAAGATATGTGTTATGCCATTCCTATTCTCCCTTTACATTCACTCATTGTAATGCATGATATATTTCTTTCAGCACCCCATTATTGTATTTCTGCTGTGGCTTAGTGGTACTTCATGCAGTCTTTTGAGTCCAGGGCCTGGGGTTCGAGACTGACAGGGGTATTTTATTTTGCTGCTGAGCAGTACAAGTGCCCTGCCATAGAGTAACTAAGGCACTTTTAAGCGGTTGTAAGCAGGTTTGCGTGGGTTTTCGCAGCGCTTAGCGATGCTTAGCTAAGCGCACACATGTGCACACTGGTGCAAACCCGCTAACTACTGCTTAAAAGTGCTTACTCCCGTTAACCCCCACGCTTATTTCTTTTAAAGAAAAGAAAATGGGGAGATAGGAAAGTGGTGAAAAAGGGGGCACAAAGAGGGACACACAGTAGGTAAACAAGCTCGGGATGTGCAGGACGGGTGTAGGGAAGGTCCATAGCTGCCCATTTCTTTAACAGCAACAGCTGTGCATATGCAATGAATTTGGAGTGAAATTTGAAACCTTCCACCCCTGGGAGATGGGTGAGGACAACAAAGTATGTTGTACTGCCAATTCTAATTATCAGCTTACATGTTTGTCCGATGGACATGTGTGTGAAATGGGCAGCTATGTATGGGGCGTAATTTTTTTGTGGGTACAGATTGCCCTTTTTTTTTTTCAGGTGAGAGTGGGAAGTGAGGTAGAGGAAGTAGGTATGTCCGGGGAGGTATGCTGGGAAGGTAAACAGACAAGACAGACAAAAAGCATACAGGGGTGGTGTATGACACATGGGGTGGGTGACACAATTGACAGGGTTGGATGTTTGGAAATCGCAAGCCCATGAGCCCACAGATGGTAACAGTGGAACTGAGATTCCCCATCCATGGGCAGTCACCACTGAACCTTCACAACCCCGAGGGTGGCTGTGCTGGGGGCTGCATAGGATGGGCAGACTCACCCATGAGATGCGCCACTCTCACCTCAAGCTGGCGTAGGGGATCAGCGACTGAACGCTGGATCTCCCTACGCACCACAGCCTGGACCCTTTGAAGGGTGACAGGTGGCCCTTCTCCACCCATGCTTGCACGGGGGGGTGAGCCCCATCCCCTGCAGCGCTTCCACCCAAAGGTGGCACAGGACCAACAGAGGAGGGGAACTCGGGCTGGGCACCGGACCTGCTGGTGCCAGGTGCACTCGCCAGCTGAGGAGGGACAGGTGGGTCCGCTGGGACCGGCCTTCCCATACGTTCTGTGATTAGGTGTGTTTAATTACAACATAAGCAAAACAGCATTCCAGATTAGTTGTAACAGCATGAAATAATATTCCCATTAACCCAACACACCAAGGGTACAACAGTTGAACAGCAAGCATAACACATGCATATATTGAACCACAGTGGTTATTCCAACAGCATGCAGGGATGTTGGGTAGCAACAGGCCACCATGATTGTTGTGTTTAAACAGGGCACATGCATCAACGTGAATGCAAATATTTATAGAACAATAGGACATATATCCCAACAAATATTTAAGATTACACATACCCATTGAGGTGTGGAATTGCATGGTTTATGCACATACAGTAGGGTGTATAAAAAACCTTGGTTAACATCTTATAATGACCTTTTAGTCTACACTACATTCCTAGTGACTGCAAGTGTATATCCCCTACCTGTATTATTACACTTGCCACCATACATTAGGTTGTGTACTGTGTTTGGCTAATTTAATATATGCCTGACCTATATCTGACATACTAACTGTCCAGGATGCAGATGTTACTGCTACATATTTCTTGATTGCATTTATATTTCTTTATCTACATATCTGGGATGTTTTCACATTACATTTTCACTTCAATTTGTACAGAACCCTGCATTTCTTGACACACACTCACATTTCTGGGGAAAAGATAACATGCTACATGTGTGCCAGATTTACTTATTCATGCCAGTCAGTAACTGCCTGTTGTGGACTGTATTTATGTTTCACAGCTACTAGTACTTCCATCACCCACTTTATATGGGACTGCACAACTTTGGGTTGCCAGCACCTTTTCAAACAGTACTGTTTGTATACTGCAAGGGTACAACAACATTTCAGACTCTGTGACACAGGCACACTCTGGGTTTTAGACCTTTATTAATGACATTACACACTTTTCCACAGGCTCACTCCTTTATTTGCTTTAACGGTGTATATAGCAGACATGTTCAAGACATATTATACCTTTATTAATAGGTTAGAACAATCTTTTTTTAAGCTCACTCACTTATTTTATATGACAGTGCCTGCAGAGATATTATTCCAGACATATGTTACCTTTCTTAATGGGTTTCTACACTTTTTTTCTGCCTCTCTGATGTTTTTATCTGACAGTACATGCAGAGGACTTATTCAGGCAATTTTATGGCTGTATTATTGGACTACAACACTTTCTTTCATGCTCTCTCCCATATTTTATATAACAATGCATGCAGAATAATCACTAACCTGCCTGGTGGTGCAGCCGTAGCAGCCTATCAGCATAGGCTTGCTGATTCATAGCACGGTCACCTGCAGCTGTAAAGTAAATGAAGGGATATTGAGACATACCTATCCGTTATACATACTCCATTATCAATTCTTACATACTGCATTCCATGGCTACATACTCAGTTGTGAGCCATCCCACATCCCACGAGCCTCCTGTATCCATTGGTTCAGGTGGTCCTGCTTTCGTCTCTTCAGGTCTGCATGGTGGTGACGGACCTGCTCACCAGTCCGACGAATGCCTGTGGCACTGGTGAGGTCATGAGCTAACCGGTTCCAAGCCTCTGCCTTGTACTCCATCCCTTGGAACTGGCCCTGTAGGAGTCTTGACTTGTGACAGTGGATAAGGAGCCAAACCATGTATTTGGACTCCTTGGTGCCCCAACGTTGCGCTCGGAAGCGTGTTCCCTCTCCAGACATTCTAACTGCAGATGTGAGCTACAATCAGTTATGGTGTGTATTCCCACCTGTGGGGCTTAAATATGCCGCATTTCCTGCACTTTTTTGTGATTGGCCGTTTTGTAAAATTCTCAGCTGATTAGTAATGGTTAAACTACCATTCATAAGTATATGAATGTTAATAGTGGCTGTTTCCCTGTATGTTGTCATGGCTTAGTGGTTCTGTACTTTGCTTCTGATGCACAGAGTTCTGGGTTCGAACCTTGTCATTCATTTTATTTTCATACTATTCAGACAGGCTAGGGGGTGTGGCTGCATTTAAGCAACTTTGTTCTATGTTGCTCCTCGATGCCCTACGGTGTCTTGGTTGGCACGGCATGCACGTCCGTGCAAACACATTGCGCTGGGTAAAGCGCCATTGAACTATGGGCAACTCTGTTGCGCTAGGTAAAGCGCTATTAAACTACTGGCAACTATATTGCACTGGGTAAAGCGCTGCTTAACTGCAGGCAATTTTATATCAGGATCCTTTAAAATATTTATTTTGTTCACTGATACATTGGCCATTTCCCTGCTTTTTAGTAATGTGTAAACATATTTGTCAGGTATTATTTCATATACTGATTTAAAAAATAAATACGAAGGGGAGTGGTGGGACTCGAACCATGAATGCCTCTTCGTTGTGCTAACCCTCTAACATTATGCTATTGCAATTTGGTGTGATTTGCATAAACATTCTTTCTTGTGCTCTTCCATGTCAGAATTGCTAATTCTAGCTAAGCAATGGGCACACCCGCGCACACACGCACAAATACGGGCAACTATTTTGGGGATTTAAAAAAATATATTTAATGTTTTGCGTTTTAGAACTGTGATAGGGGTTTACAATATCAGAGAGTGTGGTGTTGGGTGCAGGGACATTTGAGCGGACTCGCTCTTGTGTGTGTGCTTTGTTTAGTTTTAAAACACTTGCAGGGGCATGGACATTTAGACTGCTCGGCAGTTGGACACTCCCCCTTCTTTCTTACACGGTCCGTGTAAGACTTATGGTTGAGTCAGCATGCCGTCATGCATATTCATGGCACGCTGACATCAAACCGTTCAACTGCAGCCTCCGAGTAAGACTTATTAAGTCTTACATGGAGGATTAGTGAATCCGGGGGATTGTTTTTTCATGCTGTGAGGTGGATAACTACATTGTAGTCTGACAGAACCCATGTGATTAGAGCTGTAGTCTCCATTTCTAAAAAAAAAAAAAAAAAAGTGTAGGAATACCCCAGGGTTCAGTGTTGGTCCCTCTCCTATTTTAAATCTATTTCACAGACCTTCACTCCAACATTCTTGGCCTGTGGTTATCTACGTTTGCAGACAACTGTAAATTGGATGCTGTTATTTGATCTACCAGTGGCTCACAATTCCTCCAACATAGGTTAGATCATGTTAACAATTATTATAAGGACAAGGATTTCAAAATTGTAGTGCATTTCATTTTGGTAAACAAAAATTTCCATATCATTCCATAACTTCTTCAATCAGATGCCACTGTAAGGGATGTACTCTCTACTTGATATTTTTTCTAATCATTTACCTATCATGTCTTAGCAGCAGTTTGGAAACCCTTTTGTCTGGTTCATCTAATTTCCTAAGACATCTCCTCTAAGCACAACACCCAGATTGAGAGAACTTAGATATTTCTATGTAAAAAGATCAAAGGAATCTCTCTGTACTCTATCTGATGAACTGTTTTTAGCCCTTTGACCCATGAAATCGTCAACCCTCTTTGCTCTTCTGTCCCTTTATATATCAAATAGTTACACAACTATCTGTTTAAAAGAACTATAGCTTCATCAACAGATAAATAAGACATGCTGGCATGACTGAGTCATATACCACTATATCGCCAACCTCTGGAAGAAATTTTCACTACATAGTAAAAATAGAAAACCACATACCGAAACCGGTAAAATCAACCGTTTAATTGCTAAATGAACAACTTAGTGCTTTGAACAATCAGAACTAGTTGAGATGAACTCTGAAGAAGCCTTAGTTTTGATTGGCGAAAGCGCTAAGATGTTCATTTAGCAATTAAACGGTTGATTTTACCGGTTTCAGTACATGTGTTTTCCATTTTTACTGTGTTTAAGGTCTAGTGACCGTTGGTCGTCTTCTTATATAATTTTCACTACATGTTAAGCAGAGTAGCACTCTTGTCATGTCTGTGATAAACCCAGAGAAATAGATGGACAGCAGCAAATAATTCTCTTGGTCTATGTTTTGCTACCTTACTTGTGGATGGAGACAACTTTGAATATGTGTTACTGGCTAGCCTTGTAATGGGGTTTATATTATATCAGCGAACGCTTAACTTAGTGAACACTGTATAATCAACCCAAATATGTCAAAACACCAAAAGGCCAAACACACAGAACAGAGATTTTTTTCCCAGGGGAAAAAAATCGCTGTGCTGTAAACCCCCCCCACACAAAATAAAGTGGGGGGCTTTGCACCCCCCCTACTTAAATATACCAGCTCCTAGATTGTACCACAGTGGAAGAAATGGCAAAGTCTCGAAAATGACCCAGTGATTTTTTCCCATGGGAAAAAAATCTCTGTTCTGTGCTTTTGGGATTTCACTATTTCGAACAAAAAGGGTTGATTAAACAGCATTCGCTAAGTTAAACATTTGCTGATTTAATAGGGACCCTTGTAATGATCTCTGACTTGATTTTCTGAACCTATGAACTTGGGTTACATGTGCATTGTTTGGAAGAGCCAATGACGTGACACCAGCCAGTAACCATTTCTAACACTGAGATCCATTATTGTGATTCCCAGAACAGTGAGACTGAATATGTAAAATATGAAGTTACATGTGCTAACTCCAAGATCTCTTTGCTTCAGAATTTTCCATTTTCTCTAAGGTTTGACTTAGCACAAATCTTTTACAGTTTGAGTAGCATTCTTTATCAGGCCATAAACACTGAGTTAAATGTACCTCATCATCCATCCATCCTTTTGGTGGATGAACATTCTCTAATGTATAAATTAACAAAATTAAAGCCCAGTAAAAAAACGAGTCAATCACTTGCTGTGAAACAGGTACTAAAAATATGCAAAAGGCTGCTATTTTTATGCTCACTATACATGGATTTGCTGTTTAGCAAGCATAACATTATAATAACAAAAAGCTAAAGAAAAAAAAAACAGCTAGCTTAAGTTACAGTTACAAGGTCTTGCAGTTTCACTTAGCACTTAGTAAGTGCAGTTTAAAAAAGCCACTTTTAGTGAGGTGGAAAAATAATGAAAAAAATGCAATTAAGAGAGAGAGATTATGTGTGTGTTTGTGTTTGTGTGTGTGTGTGTGTGTGTGTGTGTGTGTGTGTGTGTGTGTGTGTGTGTGTGTGTGTGTGTGTGTGTGAATGAAAGAAAGACAGACAGATGGAGATAGATACAGAGACCAAGGGAAAGCACCCAATTAGAGAACATTCAGCTTCTTTGCTCAGGAATTCAAGATATGAAGACACTTTTCATTAAAAACAGTACCTGAGCAACACGAATTATGAAACCATAATATCTAGCTTGATGACTTACTGTAATCTTCAGTGATTTTCCAGAAGATAAGGGAAACAAGGAGATTTTGCAAAATCATCATTTGGGAAGGGGTGATGCAATGCTTTACACTGTATGATTTTTGTTTTCATTTATTTGATCACAATGACAAGTGAGATGTATTCAGACAAGAGAGTCTCTACAATTTCTGGGCATGTGTGTGTGTGTGTGTGTGTGTGTGTGTGTGTGTGTGTGTGTGTGTGTGTGTGTGTGTGTGTGCATACGTATGTGTTTATGTGTGCAGTTCTATGCATATGTCTGTGTGTAAGTGCATGTGTATTTTGTGTGTGTGTGTGTGTGTGTGTGTGTGTGTGTGTGTGTGTGTGTGTGTGTGTGTGTGTCTGTGGATATATATATATATATATATATATATATATATATATATATATCTATATATATATATATATATATATATATATATATTGATAGGATGCTGAAAAGTTCTAAGCCCAACCAACTATCTTACTTCTGAGTGTTATTTTGCCTCTTTAGCTGAAAAGAAAGCTATTTCATCTTGTAACGTAGCAATCTGCAGAATCGTAATGCTATGTTTTGATATTGTTTCATATCACTGATTGAACCATGTCTACAAAAAGTGTGGAATTTCAAGTGTGGAACTCCGCGCCATCATGATGTTCCTATTCCTGCAGAAGAATACTCCAAAGGAAATCTTTGAATGTATGACTCAAACACTGAATGCCAAGTACGCTTCTTACTCTTATTCTTAGTAGAATATTTTAACCATACTACATCCTTTTTCAAATTTACTTTTTCTTTTCAACAGGGAGGAGATTGCTTATCTTGACATCAGTGTTAAAAAGGACAGGGCGAACAACTGTTAATTGTCGAAAATTGTTAGTAAGAGCACCTACTCTTTTCTCCATTATTCTGGCTGCCATCCTCATCATCAGAAGCGTTCAGTCATTAAAGGACAGTTAGTGAGAGCAGCTAGAATTATTTCGTTGGATGGAGATTTCGACATAGAGTGCAACCTGTTGAAGAATATGTTTTTAGCTTGTGCTTATCCCAATGATTTAATAGATTCCCTTGTCGCCGAAGTGAAAACCAAAAGGTCTTTGGGAATCTACACACCTATTTTTAGTCCAATAGTAGACTCAGACTTATTTTCAGGTGATATATCCAGAGCACTTAACAAGGAGGTCTGCAATGCAGCCTGATTTCACTCTTAGTTTAGTCACTACTTATAATTTAGATAGTAACTTGTTGATGAACCTGGTCCGTAAGAATTGGGAATGGTTCAGATGTGACCCAGTCATGTTTAATAAACTACGCTGTTTTCCTAAAATTATATATAGGAGAGGATGTAGCATAAAGGATCTTTTGAAATCAAATAGGATGAAGACAATACAATTTCCAGGGATGTATAAATGTGAGTCCTGTAACTATTGTAGGTTTCTTAATGTGGGTAACACATTTGAGATCAATGACCATATTTATAGATTAAAAAATAGATGCAACTGTAATTCAAAATATGTGGTCTACTTAGCTATTCTGCCCAGTATTTTATATTGGAAAGATGGAGCAAAGGCTCCACGAACATGTATACAAACATCAATATGCTATAAACAAGGAGAAAATAGAGAATGCACTAGCCAAGCATATTTTAACAGCAGCAGGCCACAAGTTTAAGATTATAGATCATGTCAAACAAGACATTTGAGGTGGCTCTACCCCATTAAAGCTGGAAGAATTTTAACTTTATTGGCAGATCCACCTTAATAGCCAAACCAAAGAAAAAACTGCACCAAACTGACACACCAAATATTCAATAAGATAAAATAAAAGATAAGGTAAGGTAAGCGCTTTCATGACTGTGCTCATCGCTTCATCAGACACATGAATAAAAATAAGAACAGCTTTTATAGTCTAACTAATAGTCAGCTGATATATAAAAAATCATGCCTACTTAAGCAATCATCACAAACTATATTGCAAAACAGTTAAAAACATAGAATATAGCAAAAGAAATATATATATATATATATATATATATATATATATATATACATATATATATATATATATATATATATATATATATATATATATATATATATGCATATATAAATACATGCATATATCAAAACACAAACATATCATGTATAATTAAATAAGATAAAATAATATAGATTTAAAGCTCACCATCTTTAAGACCCAACAGATAGTCGAGTGTAAAAACTAGCAATCTATTATCGCCATAAGAATATGTATGTATATATATATATATATATATATATATATATATATATACAGTATATATATATATATATATATATATATATATATATATATATATACATATATATATATATATATATATATATATATATACATATATATGTATATACATATATACATCATCATCATCATCATCCCCTTTTTCCCATTTACATGGGGTCGGGGTATCGTATTAACTGTCGCCAACTCTCTCGATTCAGTGCCACTCTCCTGCCCTCTTCAACACTCATGCCTGACTGTCGCAGATCTTCTTTCACACAATCCATCCACCTCTTTGCTGGATGCTCTCGCTTCCTCTTACCTTCTTCTTGTCTGTCCCAAATCTCCCTCACCAGATTGTCTTCTGCTTTTCTACACATGTGCCCATACCATCGTAATCTGTGTCCTTTGATCTTTTCTGCAATTGGAGCTACTTTGGCTTCTGCTCTTACGTCCTCATTTCTTCGTCTGTCCCGCAGTGTGCATCCTACCACCTTTCTCAGGCACTTCATTTCCATCACCTCTAGCTTCTTCAACTGTTCTGCCTTTACTGCCCATGTTTCTGTACCATACAGTAGTACTGGTCGCACCACTGTCTTGTACACCTTACTTTTCAGCTTCTTTGTCATTCTTCTGTCATATACTACACCTGATACTCTGTGCCAGTTGGCTGCAGCCCCTCTGATTCTAGCTTTGACCTCTTCATTCAGACTACCCTTCTCCTCAACCACCCCTACACTCATATCACTTTTATACATATATACATATGTAGAAAAAAGATACATATATATGAGTGTAAATACATTATGTGCGCAAAGTTAATATTTAAAGCTATGAAATTTCAGAAAGGGTTTTAAAAAGATCCACCTTAATGCCTACCATTTTCCTGGGATTAATGACATGTTTGATTAAATGCATTTTGAAACTCCAAAGTTTGGTTAGATGACTTGGTTATGTCATATGGGTACGGATTGTTTAGGCATTTATGAATCATTTCATTGTATATAGTCATGACTAGGTTAAAATTTAATTTTTATTATTTTTTGAATAAGTATCCTTAGTTTAAGATTTTATTATAATATATCTTATTTTTCCTTAGTTTTGATTATCTGAATAGTTCACAGGGTATAGCGATAGCTGATTATTTACTTATCAATTTGTATATGTGTGTACCTTCTCTGTTTATTATGTATGGCAACATTTCTCTTAGCTTTATACATACATATGTTTTTATTCTTTAATATTTGTATACAATGTAGCAGTTATTTATTTTGCAGACAGTAATTAGGTTCATAGGCTCATAGGTTAGTACTAGGCTAACTGCCCTTGTGAGCCATTTTAAGCCTAGCCAGTTATCCCTTGTGAGATTCAAACCCTGCACCTTGTGTTTGTAAGGCAAACACCTTAACCATTAGGCCACCCTCCCAACCCTTAGCGATCATATACACATGCTGGTTTCCAGCAGTAGTATAACCAACCTGAAACTTGTTGTTTACCTTTAGCATGTGCAAGTAAAGGGTTAATGGTTCCATAGCCTGATGATGTCACAACATTTTATGCTGATTGGTTAACTCTACCATATGGTATCTTAAAGGAAGTGTTTAATAGTTGTTATGCATCTGAAGAAGGTTTTATAAATTAAACAAAAAGCACTTTATGCACTTTATTAAACAGTTGGTTTTACTCGATTGCCACTCCAGTGCCGTTTTTTGTTTAAGATGTTTGTTTTTCAGTGTTTACGCTTCTTACTCAACTGTGAAGAAGTGGTGTGCAAACTTTCAACATGGATATTTCAAGACCAAAGATGCAGCAAGGTTTGGGAGGCCTCAAAAGGTTGAAAATTGTTGACCATATCCATGACCCGAATTTGGCAGATTGGTGACTATTGGCTAAAACAATTGCTGAGACACTACACATATCCAGGGAATGTGTTGCGTTTATAATCCATGAGCAGCTGGGTATGCAGAAGCTGTCAGCTAAGTGGGTGCTCAAATGTTTGAATGCTGATGAGAAAAGACGTTGAGTAGACACTTTCAAGTTGAGTTTGTGTCATTTCCATTGAGCTGGTGCCAACTTCTTGAAATGACTAGTTACTGTTGATGAAACATGGTTACACCACTATAATCCTGAGACAAAACAACAGTACATGCAATGGGAGCACTCAGGTTCCCCAAGGCCAAAGATGTTTAAGACCCAAAAGTCAGCAGGAAAGGTCATGGCCACAGTGTTTCAGGATCAGGAAGGTACTGTCATGACTGACTATCTTCCTAGGGGCCAAACAGTTATTGCACAATACTACTGCAACTTGCTGTGCTCATTAAAAGTAGACACTGAAAGAAAGGAGAGGGAATCTGTGGAAAGGGGTTTTCTTTTTGCAAGACAAAGCACCTGTTCACAAGGCTGGCAAAACAATGGATCTTTTAACAAAACTGGGGTTTGAGTGCATAGAGCATCCAGCCTAATCACCAGCTGTTGCTCCATCTGACTATTTCCTGTTTACAAACCTTAAAAAGAGTTTGAAAGGGTGGCAATTATTTGAATGAGTCAGAGGTGATTGCAGCAGCAGATCAGTATTTCAGTGACCAGACTTCAGACTGAGTGATTCGGAGGTGATTGCAGCAGCAAAGCATTATTTCAGTGACCAGACTTCAGACTTTTTGGCAGGGTTACAGAAACTTCAGACATGATGTGCTAAGTGTGTTGAACTTCAGGGAGAATGTGTTGAATAACTTGTAAATATCATGGCTCCACGTTATTCCCTTCTTGGTCAGCTTAGAAGTTTTCAGCACCTCCTCTGTGTGTGTGTGTGTGTGTGTGTGTGTGTGTGTGTGTGTGTGTGTGTGTGTGTGTGTGTGTGTGTGTGTGTGTGTGTGTGTGTGTATTTGTTGAAATTAGATGCTTATATAACTTATATTTTGGATGTAAAATACTTCCTCCAACAACAACTATATATGCTATAGCACTAGGGAGACAAATGATTTTACATTAAAATAGACATAAAAAAGTGTTTATACTAGTAAAATAGCAAATATGTAAAAATTTAACAGGTAGCCCATTGTGTAAGTACAAAATGACCTTCAGGGTGGGTATTGTTGGAACATAATGTCTTTCCAGGGCAGCCATTATGCATCCATTACATGCACCCTGTCCGACACTAGTATGAGGAAATGAGGAGAAATTCAGTAGATACCCTACTAGACAAGTATTCTTAACCACTGCATTAATGAATGAGTAGATACCGGTAACAACTCCATGGCTTCAAGGCAGTATATTAAGCTTCTGTGAAGAAGGGACTAAAATATGTATCCATCATCTTGCTTACATTCACAAAATGCAGCTGTTTAGTAACTATGAGGTCTAATAAAGTCAAACAAGGCCAATTATGAGGTCAGCATAGCCTCCCAGTCTAAGAGCAATCACAAGGCCTTCTTCAGCTATATCAGGAGCCTTAAAGGTAATACTCAGCCTTATGAAGAACTGGTGGTAAATGGCACAATATTCACAGACCAGGGTGACATAGCAAATCTACTGGCTGATAAATTTTGCTGTAACTTCACAACCCACTACCCTCTACTACTCCCTGTGAAACCCCTTTTAGCATATCCCCAACTATTAACAAGGAGCAGGTCTTGGAGGCACACTCTAAGGCCAAAATCACTGCTTCATTGAGCCCTGAGAATATTCCCAGTTGCCTCCTAAATAGTCTAAAACATGACTTAGCAGGACCACTTAAGGCATTCTTCAACTACACCTTCAAAACAGGTTACATGCCAGGTGAATGGAGTGCCACAGTGGTCATCCCTCTTCATAAAAGAGGACCATCAACCGACCTCAGGAACTACAGACCCATCAGTCTGACAAGTCTAAAATGCAAAACCTTGGAATGAATTATCATGGAAATGATCATTGGCAGCCTATAGACACTGGACCCATCCCAGTTTGGATGTATTAAAGGAACGTCTTGCTTATTTAACTTGGTAATCTTCTTCAAGAGGGGCAGCATGTTTATGGATGAGGGTAAAATGGTGCATACTGCCAACCTTGATCTAGCTAAGGTGTTCAATAGAATACCCTCCTTAGGTATTTTGACAAACTCTCAGAACTAGGGATAAATCCTTGCCTAACTCACTGGATTGCCAGCTGGCTCTCAGATAGGGCCCAAGAAGTCGGGATCAGTTAAACCACCTCCACCAGGAGACTGGTCACCAGCAGAATACATCAGGGCTCCATGCTGGGTGCAATTCTGTTTGGCATCTACTTCTAGGAAGTAAAGGCAAATGTCAAAAGCCCTCTGGCTCAGAAAGTTCACAGATAGCTGTAAACTGGGAGCTTTCATAGATTCCCCTCATGACACCAGCATCCTACAAGAGGGTCTAATACAAGCTCAGTGTAAAGAAATGCATCATAGTACCCTTTTGGAAATCATCTACCCAAGCTAATTACTTCATCGATCAAATACCCCTAAGAGTTGACCTGATAGTCTGGGATCTGGGAACACATGTAGATAGTAATCTGGTGTTTGGCCAACATGTAGCCAAGACAGTAAGAAAATCATTCTATGTCACACAACTCATAAGCAAGGGCATGGATCTAGGTTCAAGGAAGTTATAGTACCACTCCACTCAGCTGTTAACAGACACATCAATGACTACTGTGTCTCCTTCAGTATGTGTCTAACCAGGCACATGCAACAGTTGAATTACCTCAAAGGTTCCTTACCAGGAAAATTCAGGGTATGAGTACCCTGTCCTACACAGATCACTTTAAGATTCTATCAGTGTTTTTAGTCTCCTACAGGTTATTGAGAGGTGATCTATGCCTAGCATATAAGGCATCTTCAGATCCAGCTCTGTTGGGGGTCTTGCACATCTGTAAAACAAACAGCACCAATAACACTAGATCCAAGGACCTGAAATTTGTCTGCAACATAAACAAAATCTGCTGGAGGGACCAATATGTGTTTCAAGAATAAACCTCTCATCTACATGAAGCAGAGTTCATGCTTGCCCTATTCAAAAGAAACATTGATCATTGGATGGGAAGTCGCTAACTCACCCCCAGTCTGGCCTCATTATCTCTGATGGACAGAGGTCAACTGTAAGTAAATTAATTCCCAACTAACATACCTCCCCATATAACCCTTAGTAACCTCATTACTAACATAGCTCAGTACATAAGTCTCCAAGGAACTCTGCAACAAAACCAGACTGAGTTGCACCGCTAGGCTTGTAAAATCCCCGGTGGTCATTAACCTAGTATGAACATGAAGTGTCAAATAAACAAAAATAAGTAACTAAAAGGAAAAAAATACTCAAGTAACAATAGTAATTGCTACAAAAACTACAAGGGCCTGCTGTTTTACTTTTCCTTCACTGACTATGACTCTTTAAATGACAGATTTTTCAAGTGTGGGAGGAAGTAAATAAATAAGTCAAAGTCTAAAGTAATGCAATTATCTGGTGTTTGTGTGTGCTCAAATTATTAAATATTTATAAAACATAAATCTTTGATATAAAACATGTCCTTCAACAACAATCACATATCCTACAGCAACATTGAAGCATTATGCAGATGAATATAAAATATGTATGTACTAATAATAACGCAAATAAAAATACAAAACAATCTGCTTGTTGTGGTGTTGTGCCATTGTTTTTGTATAATACTTTCAGTTACATGTTAAAGGAAGTCTAGTATTAACAGGATCGGTCTGTCTCCCAATCTGCAGCATAAAAGTATGTATAAAATCCATTTAAAGAGATAAGGATGCAAACCACACTCATATAAAATAATAAAATGCTTATCGGTATCTTACATCCACTGTGGGAGCCGATTTTTTATTAAACATTGTCTTCAGTGCAATTCTGTAATAAATGATAAAGTCTACAAAGTAGCAGTTCAATATTACAAGAAATCATACTGTTAATGTACTTTTACACTCAATATTCTTTATTACAGTGCTGTTATAGCTGGTACCACTTTTTCCTCTAAAGATGGAGTAATGTACCAGGAACTTCAAACATTATTTTACTTGTTCTCATTTCAAATTTGTCTAAAAACAAAAAAAAAAAACATTTTTACTACACTGTTTGCAAATACGGCTGGTGAGAAAGCAACTTTGCAACCCACAGTCAATTTGCACATATCTCTGGAACACAATAGAAAGAGGAATTACCTGGACAGCAGATGCAGGAACCAAATTTGAATTATATTCAAAGCATATATATATATATATATATATATATATATATATATATATATATATATATGAGGATGCACAGAATTCTGAATATTGTCTATTTGTTCCCATAGAAAACCATGTTTTCATTTATCAGCAAATCCAGTTCATTTTGAGAAGAACTGCATTTGACCAGATATGGACATAGACCCAATAACAGCAATGTCAACAGAAAAAGTATTTTTGTGTTTATTTAAAAACAGATTGTATAGGTTAGAACTTATTTCTGTGTATTATTACACAGCTTAGCCTCTTTATCACAATGCCAAGTCCTGCTTTTGAATGAATTTCCACCTTACCACTTCTTTTTTACTGCCTTTTCTCATTAATAAGCTCTCTTTTTCTTCTGTGCTGAATCTTCACAGCACCAAGAAGTTTCATTTCAAGATTCTCTTCATCGCAAATTTATACAACACAAACTGAAGGCCCCTTCAATGTAGCATTCCAGCTGGTTCTACTGCTGCTGCTACAAATATGACATCAGACGAAAGAAAGAAAAGAAGAAAGAAATAAAACAAATGTAATACAATTATTATCATTTTCTGTCTTTCCATTCTTTATGACTAACAAATGGTTACCAAAACCAAACTCAATAATGACATTTTAAAGCATAAAATACTGGAAAAGTACTACTGTAATCAAAACCTAATGACACTATTTTGCTTTTATACTCATGTTACTCAAATGAGCATTTCTTCCTGTCAAAGTGGAGTTCAAAGAAATCTCCTTTCACTCTTTAGATAAATCAGCACTTTAGTAAAATGTAAAATATGCAAAATTAAGATATTTCATTGACAGGAAATCCTAATTTTTAGAATGATCCTCTTAACATAAGATAAATATTGTTAGTTTTGAGAAACACTTTCATAAGCAAACAAACATTTGCTGCTACTGGCACTATTACTTGAGAGACATTTTTGGAGTCAGTGTGAGGTACAACATGCTGTCTTTCCTAATGATAGTGTGACCATCATTTCAGCCATAATGTCCAAAGTTTAGTCAGTTATAGCGCCTTTGTGGGTAATCTAACATTATATGTTTCCAAAATATTTCTCACACATTTGCATGTACTATTCTGTATTATAGTTGTTTTAATGGCAAAACTCCAGTCATCGTTCATAAAATGAGGGGAACATCAAATGATAACAGAACAAATCACTTTTGTTCTGTAAGCTGCCCATTTCTGTACTGGAAAAAAACGGCATTTGATCTCTGCTATCTCCACTCCTTTTTATTTTCTAAAGTCTATGATCACTTGTAGACTTTCAGCCTCTCATTGTAACCTCATTTCCTTTATTGGACATCATAGCCATGCATTCACCACCTTTCTGTAAATAAACACTTCATCATAGCTATCACTTTTACCTCTTTCATGCTTGTGTTCTGGGCCTTATTCCTAAACATATGATATCCTGAACACTGCACTCTCTCACTTATGTTTCATCAAAAACCTAACTAAAGTTTTGGGTTATTTCACCCCCCAAGTGAATTATAAATACATATATGAATACAAATTCCCTTCAAATGATTTTTAGCACGGGTCTTATCCTACCTGTCTTTTACTAATTTCAGTGTCTATGCAGTCAGCATGTACAATCCAGAGCTTGGCACAACATTTTAAAGAGACTTTATCTATGGCAAATATAGGGATTGACATCCCACTATATTCTGCATGTGATACTGCTGTGGACTTCAGTTAACATTCCTTTGGTTCTCTAATGGCATCTTTATACCTTTTGTGTTTATTCTGCTCATGCTTCATTTACATCCAAGCTTTAAAATGATCGACTTGTAGTCTGTTGAATTCATATTGGGATGTTAAAAATCTATATACAATTCAAAACAAAAGTACCAAAAGGAAAAAAGCCAAAAGACTCCATATTTAATTAACTTCAGTTGTTTTAGAGAAAAGAAAGAATATTTTATAAATGTATTATTCAGTGATGAAAGTATAACAAGTAAAAGGTGTGGAAACATACACACAGACACATACACACTCTCTCTCTCTTATACACACACGCATTCACACACACACACACACACACACACACACACACACACACACACACACACACACACACACACACACACACACACATTAAGAGATAAAGGCCACTCTTACTGCTTTAAATCTTACTCTGAGTCTATACCAACATCTGGTGTTATATTTAGTCACTGAAACAGTACTAAACATTCTGTCATTCAAAATTGTGACCTTAGTTCTTGAAAAATAGGATAAGCATAGCCAGTTCAAACTAAAACTACTCAAGTCATCAGTTATTAAGGCATCTGTTTTGCTGTAAAATGTGGATTCTGGAAAAAATGGTAGATTGATGATATAGTGCACCATTTATCTGAGAAATAAAATGCTGTGAGGTCATACTGATGCACTATATATGATCCTTAGATGGTCATTTGAAAGAAACAAAATACTTACAATGTAACAGAGCTACAAGATGAGAGAAGGAAGTCCCAGTAAGCAGAAACAACAATAAACCTTGCTTACAAGGTTCCTGGTTTTTTTTCTTGTAATGCTGTAGCCTTGAAAACAGAATTCAGTTGTCAGTTTACATTCCCTGGCATAGCAGTAATCATCTGTCTTTCCACCAGGGAAGGAGAGCTGTTGTAGACCACTCCTTTGAGGCAGTCTGATGCAGTTCTTTAGCTTGAGCCATCAGCATAGTATTTGGAAATCATACTTCTAGTCAGACCCTTGTTGTCAAAATTGTTGTATAACAGTAATTAAATACATAAATAGACAAGTAAATAAGTAAAATAAATTAAAGTATATAGATATAAACTTTGTACTGAAAAATATCTGAGTAAGTTACTTTACCCATGCAAGACTGTAATTTTCAAAAGCAAAGTAATGAGCTGATGCATTAGTGCTTTAAAAATGTTTTGCACATTTCAATAAATACAAATTTTTGCTTGTTCTTTGCACTAAGATAGCAAAAAGTAACCAAATTCTATATCATGTTTTTGAATAATGAAACAAATGTTTCTGGAAATTTAACAGGTCAGAATAATTTGTCCTTTCTTCTACATTATGGACACGTGTAAATTTTGCCAACATCTAAGAATGGTCTGGATTAACTATAATTACTGATATTTTGGTAAACTACTTATCTGTTACAGTAAAATACTTTTTTGTAATGAGTCTTTTAGCTTTCTGTACATGTTTTGAATGTAAAATGCAATTCTTTGGAAATGGTTCAACATATAAATGTTGTTTATTTTATTAAAGCTATGAATCTTGTTTGCCATTTTTTTATTCAGCTATACCTAGAAGTCTGGCAAAAAAATTAGTTCCTGGAAATATAGCAGAAAATACTTTGTCGAGTTCCAACTTGTTTTATTAGTCACCAGTAAAATGGATGAAAAAAAGATATGGATTTTCAAACTGTCTTTCATATGGGCTACATATGAAAACCCACTGCAGGCCAAGACAGGCAGAAGAAACATACAAAGAAGGAAAAAGGTAGACAAAGTTGTGGAAAATATCACAGAAATTAAGTGTCTAAGAAACATAGCAGCAGAGTCATAATTTATTGAATATGAGACAGGGACAAGTGCAAACTTCTGTGCTTATGCATCTATTCCAGAACATTCCTGATGTTCTTTATATAACATGTGGACACTTTATGAAGTGAGAAATATGCTACAGGTGTGATTAAACATTTATATTTGTATTTCTGTAAAATGTTATTTCAATATGTTTATATCTTAAATAATGTTGATGGATATTTAATATGAAGGTTGTTGATATTAAACTGATGATTGGAGAAATCCTTCCCATTCTAGATGTTAAAAAGACATGATTCTTGCCACAGCTTAAATAAAAAGCAATCCCATCAGTGAAAAGGTGGTTCATCACGTTTACCTGTCACTGCTATAGAAATGCTGATCTATTACTTTAACAACAAGACCAATGTTTCTTACAGTCATAGGCAAGGGTATTTGTCCTAGTCAATGTTAACATTCACCAGATGAAATAAATCTACATCAGCCTGTTGACAAAAGTATTAATAATCCATACATTGTAATCATGACATAATTCCTTGAAATACAAATATCTGGGATGTCCTCTTATTTAACCAGCCCACAACAGGATACCCTCAAAGAGGAACAGTCCCCTGTATAAATCAGCAAAGTTCTACTTGGTGACACATCTCCAAAACATGAGGCCAGATACAAGATCTCTTGTCAGTTCGTGCAATAATGCCAGACAGAAATCTGGTTTAGTGATGTTGGTCCTGGTTACACATCTTAAGAGCTGTAATGTCCATCTCTTGGCCATGACCTCTGATGACACAGATCATAACCAGACTTAATGATATAAAAGCTACTTGGTTAAAATTCAATTTCCTTTGCCATGTGAATAATGATGTACATTCTGTGGTTCTCTAAAGCTGTGGTATGGCAGTCATGAAGCACTGTATTAAAAAACACAAGCAAAGAAGTACAAAGGGTGATAAAAAGTAAATCCAAAGGAAGCAGCAAGTTAGATGAAGTAGCAAACACCTAGTCAAAGTAAGGAATAACTAATTTAGTTATAAAACAAATAAATGTAAGAATTACAAAGAGAAAAATAAAGAATAGATAATTTAGATAAACCACATAGTGGGTAGACTGTAGAGGACAATGACAATTCTTTCATGTAGTTCTTGCAATGGCAAAGAACAGGTAGTTATTACATAGATTTAGCAGGTGCACAGGAGGTGAGGTTGATGATCACAAGACTTAACTCAGAATTCTTTGAGATCTGAGAAGAAAATATATGACATTCCTAGCTAACACTTTTAACAAATCACATACAGAAAGTGTGAGGTCCTTATATTACATGCCTAGTTACTAATCCTGAATATGAGACCCTGTACATGTCCTCTCAACTGGTATGATTTAAGCACTATATCTTTGTGGCTATCAATTATCATTGCTCATATAAGACATACTGAATTTCATCATATGTGTTGTACTGTGTAAGGGTGCAGAAATATTAAATAACCCAATTAAGCCTACACAAGGATTGCTTATCAGTAACAGTATCACTGTCATGTGTACTAAACCATGACCTTTGCAACACATTTTAAAGCCAGTGCTATGATTTCAGCAATTAGAGGTTTACAGATATGGCGTCTAGCAAAAGTAAAATGTTCAACTATGGTCATTGTGAACAGCCATGAAAACCAACGAGGCTTACTTGAAACTTTTTTTATTAATTATTTTGACTAAAGATTTAAAATTAACTAACAATTTGCAACATTAAAACTTAATACATTACAAACTATAATACAAGAATTCTTATTAACAAATAACTAAATTAACTATTTACAAAGGTGCCTATATGTATATATATATATATATATATATATATATATATATATATATATATATATATATATATACAATAAAATATTTCTGACAAAGCCCACTTCTAACATTCTTTACTTAATTATCAATTTTTTAACAAATCTTTAAATTTCAACCAAGCATTAGAACATGAAGTCATTTCATCTGATCTTGTTTTAATTGTAATTAGTTCAAGCTGGCGTACATTATTCACAATGATCACAAATTCTTTCAATGTAGGAGTCATCTCATCCTTCCAGTTTTTGTAATGACCTTTCTCTCCATAGCCAGTATACTCTAAAGAAGAGGATATTTTGTTCTAGTAACACATGTAGGAATTTGTACACTGAAAAGAATCAAAGATTTAGTTTGAATAAATTATCACTAAAATGACCTATAGAATTGAATTCGTACTTTCCCAAAAATGGTTTGAGTAATGTGCAGTCATAAAACATGTGTTCCCAATCAGCATTTATATCAGACAGGTTTATTTAGATGACAAAGAAATTGTAAAAGCAAAGAATTAAACTGTTTTATATAATCTTTAGGAGGAGGGAGGGATATCGACTGTATTATATGAAGTATCTTTGGAAGAATAATCATTTTAATTAAAGACAATCTCTCTTCCATTGTAAAAAAAATCCCTTTATTAATAAGTTATTTTATTGTATCCAACCTATTAAGATAGTTGAGTGTAATTAATAGTATCCGTAAAAATTATTTGTATGTAATTAATGTTTTGTCTTCTACAATGTATTTAGTACATTTCTTATCTATTTTATATGTATTACTATTTATAGTTAGTATTTTAGTTTTACTTTTATTAAAACAAACAGTCCTGACTTCTTCCAAAAATCCTCAATTGAATTAAAGCATGCAGAATAATTTCTGTTAATAAACTATCATCTGCAAAGAATTGTATTTTAGTATATAAATTATCATCTATTTGTATACCTTTGATAGTCATATTTGATCTAATATAATTTGCAAAAGGTTCTATAACTAAAGCAAATAATAACAGAGATAAAGGACACCCTTCTTTAGTGCCTTTAGTTATTGAAATTTATTTGAAAAATATATGAACCGATTTTTATATATGCTAAAGAATTCTCATAAAGAAGTTTAAAAAGCTGTATAAATTTTTTTTTGAAAAATTTAATTCCCAATATACAAAGTCAAAGGCACTATTATTATCTAAGTTAAACAAAGTTACATTTTTTGTTTGTACTATTAACAAAATTAAAGATCTCAAATATATGGAAAATAATACATTTTATTGAATCAGTTTAAAATAACTTTCTATATATTTTGGATCCTCAATTTTACCTTACTTGATACACCTGCTTCCACCTTAGATATGCTATATGGTTAGTTCATATTTGTTTACAGTGTATCATCATCAAACAAAGTTTTAAATTATTAACAAAAATCTATGATTATTATAATTATTTTAATGTTATCATAAGACTTTCTATTTATTATGGAACCAGTTTAGTCTTTATTTATCAACATGTGAAGAAATTGTTTAACTCTGTTTGCATATATTGCCATAAATATTTTAAAAGCTATGTTTAGCAATGAGATAGATTTGTAGGATGAACATTTTATAGCATCTTTGTCAGCATGTAAAATAGGACAAATGAGTGCATATTTCCAAGATAGGGGAACATTTGACAATCCTTTAACTATCTAGTATACTTTTAATAAAACAACCAACACTTCTTTATACATTAGTTTGTGTAATTCTGGTATAATACCATCATTCCCAGGACCTTTATTTGTTTTTAATGTATTAATTAGAATTTTAAGTTCAGACATTAAAATTGGTTTATCAATTAATTTTATCTAATCATTCAAAGGATTGGCTTATATTGATAAATATTTTCTGTTTTGATGGGTACAAAGCTGTACAAGCCTCAAATAGGGCCCTGTACAAACTTTATCCTAATATAGAATCATGAAGTTTGATTGCAGGCAGATTACCTGATTCACAAAATTCCAGACAGAAAAAAAATATATACGGCTCTACGTGTGCTGATATGAGTTTGGTGAACAAAGTATCGGTCAATTAGATAATATGTTTTTTAGAGAAAATGTTTAAAAAAAGAAAGGAGAGACAAAATGACAAGCAGACAATCTAAGGTGTTGGAAGATGTATTAGTTTTTCTGTATATGATTCATATCCAAAACCTGCTACTTTTAGAAGAAATAGAAACAGTATTGTCATGATCCATGAGTTAGCAATTAAATGAATGTTTTGGAATAAATAATGGGGCAAACTGACAAATTAAATGCAAATTGATGATATTCACAAGAAATGTACTAATTAATTATAACAACTCATAAAGACTGTGGCTCAGGGATGTTCATATGAACTCAGGGGCACTATGTTTCAGTTATGTTTATCCTGCAAGCATACAAATCTAACTCACAACAACAGTTCTAATATCAGAGCTGTCCTCATAGCCAGAAACAGAACTCTGTGTCAGTGTTATGATCCTCTGTCTGCTTCTGACTATTAGTCATTACTGTTGGTTAATTTTCTGTGGTCTTTTGCCTAATCTTGACTATCTTTTAGTAATTACTGAGGGTAATAATTGATTTTACAAGTAACTTCACTATATGCAAATGTTATAGTCACAGTTAAAGGAAAATTATTTTCTTCAGTATACCCAAAACTGGAAAAATGATGGTGTCCTCAGCTTATGGAGTAACAGTTTTCATAGGGGACAGCTTTGGCCACAAGTAAATTGATTAGTTGAAACAATCAGTCTATTCTTTCTAGGACATTGAGAGGAAAATTTACCTAGTGGATACTGTGGAAGTCATACATTCAGATATTTTTTACACAGTATTGGACTGTACTGCATTGTACTACAATGCAATTCCCTAAAATGTATCCTCTTCAGAGAGATGTTTTGAGGACCATGTTTTTAGAAAATGAAGAAAACAAAAGGAACATCAAAATTAAAGAATATGCTAACAGCCTTACTTCAGCCCTTAACTTAAAAGTAGGAGACTATATATTAGTTAAACAGGTCAGAACTGATAAACACAGTCTCTGTTTCTTAGCTTACCTCTCCTGCATTATCAGTATTGAGGCCTCAATGATAAATGCATTAACAAATGAATATAACTTTGTAAGGCCATAAGGAATTTTCAAAAGTTTTATGAGTAATGGTTTTAGTCAGGTCAATTCTGAATTTATGTAATACCACAATAAAAATATGAGAAAAAGAGAAGAATTTCCAGTAGAATAAAAAGTAGGCGCAGCCATTTGAAAGACTATACTATGGAAAGTAGGACTTCAAATTCCTAAGTGAAATTCACATTCATTATCATTTTCTAAAAGTCTTTGAAGATGATGTTTACAGTGGTTCACATTGTAGGACAGTCATCTCTATCTCCAGCAGCATCCTCCATCTTATTTTTGTGATTAACTAAAAATAATCCACAAAGTTGCTCATTTCAGATTTGATTTATGTTCATATTTCAATATCTTTGTTTTTAGAAAAAAAATGTTTAAAATTCATCTTTATGGATTTATTCATAATGATTTCAATTGTTTTATTCATTTATCAATTATTTTTATTAATATTTAAGTAGAATGCATGCTGTGAGGGTATCGCTTTAAGAATGTCATGCTTAGTAATACCTAATTATATTTGCTGTACGTGACTTAAAAAGTTTTAAATAGGGGGTTGTATTATTGTTTTATTTAGATTCCAATGAAATCCTGAGATTTCTGGGGGCGAAAGCATATAAACAATTGAATAAACAATTTTAGACATCTTATAACACAAGTGTAGTGGATTATTATTGGTTCATTCTTTGTGATCCCACATATTCCAGGACAAGGTGAGAATGATATAGTCCTTCCACTGTGGCCTGGGTCTGTCCCAGGGCCTCCTCCCAGGGAGGAGCCAGTTCCCACTTCAGTCATTCAGACTTTTACCCAGTGATATCAAACAGCTTTAATGTGCACAGATGGAACAATCCAGAGAGGCATCAGTAATGTGTTTCCTGTTTCAATACACACAAACTTGAATAGTCCTCAAGTTGGATGACCTGCACATTTCACCCAATTATAGCATCATGAAGCATGAATACTGATTCACTACTTAGAGTTCCAATGAAAATTAATTATTCTAAACAGAAGTTTGATAGGAGCTTGAACAAAAAGCATTAGCTGTGTGATGTATGGCAGAGATATAAGCAATACTGGAATCAATTAGCTTTAATGATTCAAGATAATATTCATAGGTTCATAGATAAGTACTAGGCTATCTGCCCAGGGACATTTATAAGCCTAGCCACAGAGTGATGGCTTTCACCTCCCCATTAGATTAGTAACCTGGGCCTCTGTCTAACAGGGCTCCTGAAGTGATCCCAGGGTAGAACCTACGATTACCCATCCACTCATCAAGATTTCTCTTGAAGAGGGTCAGAGAGGAGCTCTGTCGAATATGGATTGGGATTCTATTCCAGAGTGAGGGGAGTCGCTGGGACAGGAATCTATCCCTCCAGTATGTCCTGTTTATTGTTGTGCATAGGTTCAAGTCGCTAGAATGAGTGGTTCTGAGGGATCTCGTTTTTTTGAGGTGAAGCATGTCCATTAGTTCAGGGTTTGACATGACCCTATAGGTCAGGCATAGGTCACCTCTGAGCAAACGGTAAGCGACTGAGAAGAGCTGGAGCTTTTTTAATCGTGCTTCATAGGGTAATTGTTTAAGGCCCTTAATCCTTTTAGTGAGGTACTTCTGTGGTCTTTCTAGTTGTTGCAGGTGTCTAGTGAGGTACATCCCAAATGGGGCATTGTACTCTATTATGGGCCTAATGAGTGAGGAGTAAAGGGGCACAATCACCTCCTTGGATCTGGATGAGAAACCCTTTGTGATCAGGTGTGCCACATAGAAGGATTTCCTGACCGTTTTGGCTATGCGGTTCTCAAAGAAGAGCATGCTATCTACTTGGGTACCCAGGTCCCTAATTACTTCTTCTGTACTTAGTGGATTCCCATCTATGTGGTAGTTTGTAGGTACTTTGTTTTCCCCAAATGTGATTACTATGCATTTTTTGGCATTTAGCTTGAGGCCGTGATTTTGACACCAGGTGTTTGTCTCTGAGAGACCCTTTAGCAGGATGTCTGTGTCAGCTGGAGAGTCAATTATTGCACCCAATTTACAGTCATCTGTGAACTTGGTTAGCTACATTCCCTCCGCATTTGCCTGTACTTTGGAGAAATATATACCAAACTGGAGGGGTCCCAGGACTGACGCCTGTGGGACTCCACTTGTGACTGGTTTAGAGTCAGACATGGCGCCTGCCACTCTTACCGTGTGGGTTCTGTCTGAGAGCCAATTGGCAACCCATCTCGTAACATGGGGGTTGATATTTAATCTGGTGAGTTTGTCTATGATTCATGAGTGTGGGATGGTGTTGAATACCTTAGCGAGGTCCAGATATGCTGTGTGGACCATCTTCCCTTTATCTATGGCCTTGGTGACTGTTTCGAAGAAGTCGACCAATTTCAGGAGGCAAGATCTGCCTTTAACAAAGCCGAACTGGGTGGAGTCCAGTGTCTGGAGGTTCCCAATATCCCTGTTAATGAGCTTCATGACAATGCATTCCATGGCTTTGCAGACCAAGCTAGTCAAGCTTATAGGGTGATAGCTCCCGGGGTCAGTTGTGGTACCACCTTTGTGGAGTGGTACGACTGTTGCTGTACGCCATTCTTTGGGTACATAGCCTGTAGAGAGGCTGCGTTTGAATAGTGTTTTGAGATGGGGGGTTAGTTCATTTTGAACAAATTTAAAGTATTTGTCTTTAATATGACTTCATTGTGTAAATAGCAAAATAAAAAGTAGAATAGTTAAGTCTGTGAATGTTTATCAGAATTAACCTGAATGAAGCCATTATCATAATAACAAATGAGAGTTTGACAGTGTGACATCTGCAACATGTCAACTTATGGTAATTATTACACATGCCACATGCTGGAATTCTAGTTTTGTAAATGCCATATGCATGTTATTTTCAGTAAGGTCACAACACAGAACACTGGAAAATGCAACAAAAGTAAATGCACTACATAAGGAAATGAATGTGAAGAATGGAAAAAGAGAATTGTAGCATCCATCTGCAAGAGAAGGAAAAAGAAAGAGAAGTAAAATATTACTCAATTCTCAGTGGGAACTCACTGGTAGGAACATTGTGGCATAATTTCAGAAGAAAGAAAATAAAGCTGTGAAGTTCTAGAGACGCAGATGACACGACACAAAATTAGGTTGACTCAGGTATGACTTTAAGGTAATTCTGTTGGATGATGTGTGTAATAAGACCATTGCATCCAAGACTATTGGAAGGCAAATGATGCTGTAGTACTAAAACATTCGCTAGAGAAATTGTATAACCGTGCAGTGCGCTATGAGCTGGTAAATGGATACTAATATGAGAAATGTTTACAAGCAAATGAGTATATCTTGAGCAGAATCAGTGAATGATATTGATCCCAGGGATTGTCAGTGCTACACACCTGTCTACCATCTGTTTTGTATACCAAAATGTGTTGACAAAACAGATGGAAACATTTAGGAGTTTTGATTAATAAAAGTGCTCCCACATGTATATATGTACATGTTTTTAATATATATGGATATAGATATAGATATAGATACACACACACACACACACACACACACACACACACACACACACACACACACACACACACACACACACACACACACACACACACACATGCTTTACACATATCTTTACAATAGCATATGTGTATGTCTGTGTCTGTTTATTTGTATGTATGTGGGTCTTTGTGTGTTTAGTGGTACTGCTATGGAAATAATATTTCATACCCTAATGTGTAGGCTGGGGTTTGGGGCAGAGTTAAGTTAGCCTGCATGAGTAAGGTGGCACTAAATACCCTTTCCTTCAACAGTATCACTATTAAGACAAACCACTTGCCCTCGTGATGTGTACACAAACACATTCAGCTGACATTTCTAATCACTTTCAATAAAACTATATTTCCTGAGGCATGACATGATTTCCTCCCAAACTAAACTCCTCCCCTCCTCTCCCATGGTGTAATGGAGTATCATAACATAAGTATGACAGGAGAACTACTGGCTCACTCTTCCTTTCCTTATTCATAGGTTCATACTAGGCTATCTGCCCTAGGGCATTTATAAGCCTAGCCAGAGTGTGTTTGGCTTTCGCCACCCATTTTAAATTAATTTTGCTATGCCCTTTTTCGAGGTTAGTATACTGTGCCTCTGTCTAACAGTGACACAGAAGTGATACCCAGGGTAAACCTATGATCTCCCATCCACTCATCAAGATTCCTCTTGAAGAGAGTCAATGAGGGACTCTGCCTAACCTGGACTTGGATTTTATTCCAAAGTGAAGGGAGCCTCTGGGTTATGAATCTGTCCCTCCAGCATGTCCTATTTATTTCAGTGCTGAGATTCAAGTCTCTCGAGCACATAGCTTGATGGGATTTGGATTTTCTGAGGTGCAGCATGTCCATTAATTCCGGGTTGGACATGACTTTATACATCAGGCACAGATCGCCTCTGAGCAGGCGGTATGCCATTGAGTAGAGCTGGAGTTTCTTTAACTGGGCAGCATATGGCATCTGTTTGAGCCCTTTGATCCTCTTGGTGAGGTACTTTTGGGGTCTTTCCAGTTGCTGCAGGTGTCTGGTAAGGTACATCCCAAAAGGAGCATTGTACTCAATTATGGGCCTGATGAGGGATGATTAAAGAGGCACGATGACCTCCCCTGATCTAGATGTGAATCCCTTCATGATTAGGTGGGCTATATAAAATGTTTTTCTAACCACTTTGGCCACATGGTTGTCAAATGAGAGATTGCTATCAACCTGGGTCTCCAGGTCCCTAATTACTTCTTCTGTACTTAATGGATTACCACCTATGTGGTAATTTGTGGGCACTTTGTTTTTGCCAAAGGGGATGACTATACACTTTTTGGCGTTTAGCTTGAGGCCATGGCTCTGGCACCAGTTGTCTGTTTCTATGAGGCCCTTTTGGAGGATGCTTGTGTCGGCTGGAGAGTCGATTATGACGCCCAGTTTGCAGTCATCTGTGAACTTGGTCAGCCACAGTCCTTCCGTGTTGGCCTGTACCTCCGAGAAATATATACCGAAGAAGAGAGGTCCCAGGACTGAGCCTTGTGGGATGCCACTTGTAACTGGTTTGGAGTCTGACATGGCTCCAGCAATTCTAACCATGTGGGTTCTGTCCTTGAGCTAGTTTGCAACCCATCTAGTGACATAGGGGTTTATATTTAAGCTGGTGAGCTTATTTATAATGCCCGAGTGGGGTATTGTATCAAAGGCTTTTGCGAGGTCCAGGTAGGCTGTGTGAACCACCTTCCCCTCGTCAATGGCCTTGGTGACTGTTTCAAAGAAATCAACCAGGTTTAAGAGGCGGGATCTGCCCTTAACAAAGCTGAACTGAGTAGGATCCAGTGTCTGTAGGTCCCCAATATCTTTATTTATGAGGTCCATGATGATCCTTTCCATAGCTTTGCAGACCAAGCTAGTCAGGCTTATGGGGCGATAGAGTCCAGGATCCGTTGAGGCACCACCTTTGTGGAGAGGGACCACGGTTGCTGTACACCACTCTTTGGGTACATATCCTGTAGTAAGGCTGAGATTGAACAGTAGTTTTATGTTTGGGTTTAGCTCTTCTTGGAGTTCATGTAGGACGCAGCCCAGGACACCATCTGGTCCCATTGATGCTGTGTTTTTGCTTTGGAGAGGAGTACTGAGAGAATATACTCTCTGGGAATATTGCCTTTGTGGCGGATTTCAGCAGAAAAATAGCTGGAAGTTCAAGCGGGGTTCGTGTAATTTAGTTGACTAGTTTGACTTAAGGAAATTTCTTTCCCACCAGGTTGTAATAAACCTTAACAAAGCCTATTGTTATGCAAATGTGCTGTAGTACTAAAACATTGCTAGAGAAATTTTATAGAGTGCCCGTATGAGCTGGTAAATGGATACTAATTGTCATGTTTAGAGCAAATGCTTATATCTTAGTAGCTTCAGTCTTGATATTGATATTGTTATTGTCAGTGCTCCACCTGTCTACCATCTGTTTTGTATCGAATTTGTTGGGAATCAGATGGAAACATTTGGAGGTTTGAATAAAATGCTCCATGTATATATGTAATTTTTGGTCTATGGGATATTTACATGCTATAGATTGACCACACACACGTTTGACACTGAAATTTTAGACACACTGACACTTCACCCAGGGCACAGCGGAGTCAGGATGTGAATATCCTTGAATAGTTAGGGTGATTTTCATGTGGGTACTTTTGTCTAGTATGTGGGTCTCTGTTGGTGTATGCTAGGAGAAAATGTTTTCCCCTAATGGTAGGCTGGGTTTGGGCAGTTAAGTTATAAATGGGGTAAGGTGGCACAAAGATACCCTTTCCTAAAGTCCACTATTTAGGAAACACTTGCCTATGTTAATGAGATTCAGCTGACCTTCAAAATTCTTTCAGGAAGCATGTTTCCTGGGTTGGAGATTTCCTCCAAATAACCGCCTCTCTCCATGGTGTTTTTAACATTAATTGACAGGATAGCTCTGGCTCACTCTTCCTTTCCTTGTTGTGGGTTTATCTTGGCTATCTGCCCTGCATTTATAGCCTAGGTCCAAGTTTTTGGGGCTGAAACCCCCATTTTAAATAACTTTTGCTATGCGCTTTTTGAGGAGTTTGAACCTGGTCTACTGTTACTGAAGGATATCAGGGAAACCTCATCCCTCCACTCATCAAGATTCCTCTTAAAGGAGAGTCTGAGGAGTCTGCCTAACCTGGACTTGTTTTCCTTCAACCTAATGGAGCTTTGGGTTTGAATTTGCCTTCCAAATGTCCTATGGGTTCAGTGCTTTCCAATTCTCGAGCACCCAGTTGATGGGATTTGGATTTTCTAGGTGCAGCATGTCCATTAATTCGGGTTGGACATCCTGTGCACAGGCATGACCCGCCTTTGAGACACCGGATACTTAGTAATGTTGGAATTTTTATCTGGGCTTCATATGGCATCTTCTTGGAGGTAAGATGCTCTCGAGGTCTTTGGGGGTCTTTCCAGTTGCTGCATGGTCTGGAAGGCTCCTCTATGTCATTGTCTCAATCAGGGGCCCGTGATGAGGGATGAACCAGCATGGACATGCCTGATCTAGATGTGAATCCCTTCATGATTAGGTGGGCTATATAAAATGTTTTTCTAACCACTTTGGCCACATGGTTGTCAAATGAGAGATTGCTATCAACCTGGGAATCCAGGTCCCTAATTACTTCTTCTGTACTTAATGGATTACCACCTATGTGGTAATTTGCGGGCACTTTTTGCCAAAGGGGATGACTATACACTTTTTGGCGTTTAGCTTGAGGCCATGGCTCTGGCACCAGTTGTCTGTTTCTATGAGGCCCTTTTGGAGGATGCTTGTGTCGGCTGGAGAGTCGATTATGGTGCCCAGTTTGCAATCATCTGTGAACTTGGTCAGCCACAGTCCTTCCGTGTTGGCCTGTACCTCCGAGAAATATATACCGAACAAGAGAGGTCCCAGGACTGAGCCTTGTGGGATGCCACTTGTAACTGGTTTGGAGTCTGACATGGCTCCAGCAATTCTAACCATGTGGGTTCTGTCCTTGAGCCAGTTTGCAACCCATCTAGTGACATAGGGGTTTATATTTAAGCTGGTGAGCTTATCTATAATGCCCCAGTGGGGTATTGTATCAAAGGCTTTTGCGAGGTCCAGGTAGGCTGTGTGGACCACCTTCCCCTCGTCAATGGCCTTGGTGAATGTTTCAAAGAAATCAACCAGGTTTAAGAGGCAGGATCTGCCCTTAACAAAGCTGAACTGAGTAGGATCCAGTGTCTGTAGGTCCCCAATATCTTTATTTATGAGGTCCATGATGATCCTTTCCATAGCTTTGCAGACCAAGCTAGTCAGGCTTATGGGGCGATAGAGTCCAGGATCCGTTGAGGCACCACCTTTGTGGAGAGGGACCACTGTTGCTGTACACCACTCTTTGGGTACATATCCTGTAGTAAGGCTGAGATTGAACAGTAGTTTTATGTTTGGGTTTAGCTCTTCTTGGAGTTCATGTAGGACGCAGCCCAGGACACCGTCTGGTCCCATTGATGCTGTGTTTTTTGCTTTGGAGAGGGCAGCTCTTACCTGAGCATCTGAGATGTCAGGGGGGCAGCACTCTGCTGGGATAGATATTTGCCCTTTTGGTGTGGGGGGGGAGTTTGCGCTGAACCTGTCAGCTAGGATGTTGGCAATGTCTGTGGGTTCGGTGTATTTTTTGTCATTTTGGACTAATTCTGAGCATATCTGGGAATTCCCACCCAGGTTCCTAACATAACTAAAGAAAGCCTTGTGATTATCCTTAGTGTCCTGTGCAATTTTTCTCTTGAAGCTGGCCTTAGACGATTTTATGAGTGCCCGTAGTTTTTTGCTAATACTGATCAGAGATGCTTCCTCCTTCTATTGTATAGTTTGTTTATGTGGGGTCCACCAGACAGGCGCTGTTTGGAGGATTGGGTCTTGGTTTTATTTGGGATTGCATGATCCATGCATTCCTGAAGGTGTTCATAAAATGCGTTTATAAAGGATTTTGCACTTGTTTGGACTATATTTGGGTTTGGGGTAGCGGTTGCTTGGGTGTCTGCTTTGGAGGTCTCTGCTGCTTAGGCAGATTTTTATTTAGAGCCTCCGAGTATGTTTTTGTGTGTTTATGTGTTTGTTTTGCTGTCATGGTAGGTCTACGTGAGACTGGAATTGTAGTGAGTATGGTTTCCTTCTCCTCCTGACTGGTTTCGCCAGTACTGAGTTGAGAGAGCTTAGCCTCCAGTATGGCTATATGGTTGCATCTCAAACATGTGTTGGAATTTGTTGGGAGGAGGAGAAGGTTGTCTGTGTACATGAGGCAGTTGTAACATTGCCTCAAGATTCCCAGATTCACCAGCTGGACCAGAGAGGAGATTATCAACTGACCTTTGGACATGCTAGAATAGTATTGGGAATTCCTTTATAATTGAAAAAAAGGGCCAATGGGGAACAAGGTACTCAAGGGGAGTTTGTGAGGGTGTAGTGCTTTTAATATTTTAGTGCTGACTTGTATAATTGCTTTAGTGAGCAAGTGCCAGGTAACTTAAATGCAATGTGTTACAGGTAACTTAAATGCAAAAACAACAAACAGTAACTTTCTTTCAAGTGAAACAAGGAAATAAGTACAGTAAGCAATGCAAATATCACTAGGGATCCACAGAAGCACTGAAAAGCCGCGTTTTAGGTGGAATTAGCATTTCAGGGAAATAACAAGCAAACAAACAACATGCATACAAATAAAGCTAGATTCAGCAGGCCTGGATCTAGTCTATGCTACAGCAAATAAGGTGTACCAATTTCAGTAAGAAACAGTTCAAATATGCAGGCATTATAAGCCTTTAACCAGAAATTCCCAGCTCAGAAAGGCAGAGTCCAGCCTCTCCTCCCACAAGAGTGCAGACCATGAACCTTCTTAATGTAAAATAATCTCTAATCTTCTTTAGTGAGTATTTCATGGCATTATTTCTGGATTCTTCTTTTGAGTTCTTATTCCTTCTCAGTTCTTTAACATCTATTTGTTGAGGCATTTCCCTTCTTCTCATTCTTAGTAACACAAGTCATCTTGTCTTCTACATCCCTGCCTTCTTCAAGTTTGCATTTCCCCCTTTTGCAGAATGTAGCAGTGCACTGCAAAGGGTATGGACCCAGGAGGTGCAACTCTCATCCTCCCATTATACAAAACAATGATGGTATTGTATCAAATAGCATATGTAGCTCTGGAGACCATGTAAGGAAAGGAAATCATGCTGAGTCAGAATGTGCAACATACACCTGTCATGGTCTTAAAAGGAATGGTTACCAAAGACTATGGGAAAGACATAGGAAATGTACTGTGATACAGAGACAACATTATGAGGATGCATTTGGTAAGTGTAGATATAAAGTAGAAGAATGGTGGAAAGGAATGCAAATGACATGCAATATATATAAATAGACAAGAAATTAAAGAACAACCTCAGGACATTTCATTAATGGATATAGTTGTGTGAAACTGTTGTTTAGAGCTATGCATGTCAGATGGAGCATTATTTATTTTTTATTTATTATTTTATTTTACATTTGTTAACCGGGCTAGTCTAACTGGATATATTTCCATTTTCAGCAGAGGCCCGGGGAGAAAAGCTCCACATATAGACAATGAGGTATAACAAAACAGATTACACTCAGCTAGGACTTTGACAATGAAAATAATTACCAAAAGAAAAGGACTTTAAATTCCTAGACAATGTAAATAGCAACATGTTAAGGCTTATTACATCTTTTAAAACCAAGAAGAGAAAGTGCAAGACCAAGGAAGAGGAAACAATGATAGATGGACAGAGCAGATTTATAAAAGATATATAGTTTCTGGAATAGAGTCATAGCCATATAGAGGAAAGATATAGGGGAGAGGTCCATAAATGGTAGAGGAAGAGAACTAAGGGAGAAAGCAGGAGGTACAAAACAATAGGGAGAGAAAAAAGAGGGTTAACTAAGGAAATTAACTTTCAATCAGGATTAGAGCAGGGGCACATCCAGTGGCTTATAAGGTAAATTCTAAGTTTTTGTTTAAACAGAACAGTAGATGCAATGGAAGTAAGTTCGGTCGGAAGTTGATTCCAGTGTTTACCAATGGAATTTGAGAAGAGGGAATCACCAGCTAGGTTATTAGATTTGGTTAAGGTGACTAGCAGTTTATTAGATGATCGGAGTGAGTTCAGATTAGAATAAGGGGTTAAGAGGTTAGAAAGTACAGGTGTGTTTTGAGGTTGATAGAAAGCTCTTTGGACAAACGTGAGTTGGGAAAGAAACAGCATGTTTGTCAGTTCTAGCCAGTTAAGTTGCTGCAGATTTAGACAGTGGTGAGTTCTGAAAGGCTTACCAGTAACAAATCTAGCTATATTGTTGTAAGTGGTAGACAGTTTGGAGAGATTGTTTTCTTTGAGGTTAGTATAGATTGGTGAGGCATAGAGAAGAGTGGAAATAAGGTGAGAGTGAGCAAGAGTAACTTTGGCTGGGAGGTTAAGAAAGTTTTAATTCTATAGAGAGAGCCAAGTTTCCTGTTTACAGATTTAATGGTATTGTTGATATGACAGTCAAAGGAAAGATTGTTGTCAATCGTGACTCCTAGCAGTTTTGTAGTAGAGTCAGGAGATATAAGAGTTCCATTATTAGATAAGATAGTGAAGTCTAATGTAGGGGATCTGGTAGTAGGCCTAAAAAGTAAGAGTTTGGTTTTTTTTGCATTTAGGAGGAGGCAACGTTTTAGGAACCAAGTTTCAACTTTGGAAAATACAGTTTGAGTATTAGTTTGTAGTTCAGAAATGGATTTAGCAGAGCAAATTAGTGTGGAGTCATCAGCATATTGTATGCATGTAGCTAGGGGAATAGCTACTTGTAAGTCATTTATAAAGAGGGAGAAAAGAAGGGGTCCGAGAATAGAGCCTTGGGGTACCCCGAGTGAAATTGGGAGAAGAGATGAGAGTTTGTTATCCCAGAGGACAGCCTGTTTCCTGTTAGTGAGATAGGATCTAAACCAGTGGACAACCTTAGATTCTAAGGATAGGGATTCAAGAATGTTTAAGAGGAGTGAGTGGTTGACCATGTCAAAGGCTTTGGACAGGTCAATAAAAAGAGCTGAAGACAGGATGTTATTATTGCGATTTTTGTTAATAAAGTCTGTGAAGGAGAGGAGAGTGGTAGTTGTGCTATGAAAAGGTCTAAAGCCATGTTGACAGTTAGAGAGAATGTTATTTGTTATTAAGTGGTTCATTAACTGATGGTGCACACATTTTTCCATGATTTTTGCAAGTGGGGACAAGAGAGCAATGGGTCTATAATTAGAATATTCATAGGAGTTACCTCCTTTATGTAAGGGTATGATGTGAGAAATTTTCCATATGTCAGGTATGGTTGCTTCATTTACAGTTCTATTAATAAGGATGGATATAGGGTAGGCTATTTCAGAGGCTGCTTTTTGAAGGAATTCAGATGGAAGCTGGTCTGCCGAGGGTACAGGTTTGAGTTTGTGGATACATTTCTGTATAAAGGTAGTGGAGATAGGTTGAAGCCTAAAGGTTGGAAGATTGAGGGATGTAAGGTCAGGATACTAGTATTGTCACTAGAGAGATGGGAGGCTAAGGAATTGATAGTATCAATAAAGAAAGAGTTGAAAGTATTGGCAGTATCAAGGGAGGAATTCTTTTCAGACCCGGAAGGGGATGGGGTGGTAGTCTGTCCAGGGTGAAGAAGTCTGTTTAGGGTTGACCAGAATTTTTGAGGGTTATTCTGTTTTGCTTGCTGGAGATTACTATAATAATTCTTTTTTATCAGAGAAGATAGCTCTTTTGGTACTGTTTCTTAGGTGCCTAAAGGTCTGTTGGTCTATGGGAGATTTGGTGGTTCGCCATTTTTTCCAAGATTTGCTCCTAAGTAACATTTTTTGTCTTGTATCTTTAGATAGCCATGGGGCAGGTTTAGATTTAATTCGGATGGAACGTTTTGGTGCATGATTATCTAGAATTTTTAGGAATGTGGTGTTAAAGTATAGAACAGCTTCTTCAAGAGGAAGTGTCTTAAGTGGGTTCCAGTTGCAGGCACTTAGTTCAGTTTTAAATTGAATAGGGTTGAAGCATTTGAGATCACGTAGGGTCTTATACATTATATTCTGTGACAGGGCAAATAAAGGCAAGTTAGAGAAAAATTTGGATGGATTGTGGTCCAGATGACAGAAGCATAGCTAACGTTTGGCAAAGCAGGCAGCCATCCTCACTGCAAGGTATTAGGTGGCATGACTGCCAGTAGCATGGTGCTGGCATTTATTTCCATAGTGGCTTTGCTAAATGCTACAGAAATTAATTTGCTGTCAGGACTGAAGCACTTATTTCAGTGCTTCATGTTTGATATAAGTTGTAGCACATGGCTTGCTACTGATTTTTAAAAAGAAAAGACTTGTTTTGCTCCTCATCTCATAGCTGAAGGGCAGAGCTGGTACTTCTTTGGAGAAAAATGAGGAGATCCATTTCATAGAAGAAGGTCTTGCTCCTCAACTTGGATGTGAGACACAGACCAGAGCTTAAGGAACAACAGACAGAGGAGCACAAAAGTACTAGATCATGGAATGGATTTTATTTCTCCTCAAATTAGATTTGAAGGGAGCCACACCATGTAACAGCCATGGACACTAAATGAGACTGCTATGGCTGTTCCAGATGAGGCTCTCAGAAAAAATTCCAAAGCAAGTAAGAAAAAAACAAAAGTAGCTCCACAGCATAAAAGAAAGAAAACAGAAATCCAAAGAGCAAAAAACATGCCATGTTCTCACCTTACTTCACTTTATTGATGCTTTGTTTGAGCATTTTGTCTTAAAAACCAAGACTTCTTCAGAAATAGCAAAGCTCTAAGAGACAGTCCATTTAAAATATGCAGTAATTGTGATGAAAGTATTGTGATAAAAACATCATGTGATAAAACATCACGTGGTAAAAAATTCATAAAACATGTACAAACACAAAGTTATATACAATGATTAAAATTTTTCTAAGTTACAGATGTGAATACAACATCAAAATAATCATTAATATTCTTAGTGCCTTCATTTTAAGAATGCTAGCAATACTGATAGATGCATTTAGACTGGGGGGGGGGATCAGAATTAAGTCTGAGCTGCCAATAAAGCTCATGGTATTTCAAAATGTTTCCCAAATTCCCCCTGTCCAAAGTAATGTTATTTTTTTCCACAGCATCATAAATGTAAACTTGGAAATCATTTTGCAGCAATCATCATGTTTACTTAATGCATTATTAGGTGAACCCTTTCTGATGTAAACATGCTGATATATTCATTCCCCTTTCCTTTATGCTGCTTTTAGTTTTGCCAATGTAGAATAGATCACAGGACGAGTAATTAGATAAATATACAGCCGCTCTTGTCCCACAGTTTGTCCTGACATGTTCAAATGTTAACCTGTGATACTTCAAAATTTCACAACATCCACTAAATTAATACAACTGCATAACTTGCAGTCACCACATTTCCTGTTAACACCCAGCTCTGTGCCAGTCTTTTAAGCTATTTACAGTCTTTAATTCCTGTACATTTCTGATGTTGGCCCCTCTCTGGTAGATAAACCTAGGGGCAGTACCTAATGTCTCTCTAGTGTTGTCAAAATAATAAATAGTTCTCCAATTAGCATGGATTATTTTTTATGTCATGCACCTTGTTGCTGTAAACTGAGATCATAAATCTATCCAAATTGGTAGATTGTAAGGGATTTGCACCTCCAACTTCATGACTACTTTTGAGAATAGGGACACTTTTCTGTGCCCTCTCTTCCTGTATGCATCTCATGGTATCAGGAAGACCATCATGGTAGCTCCTCTCACTAAACATATCACTTAAGTTGATCAACTCAGTGCAAAAATTGTCATTGTTGGATATTAAAACAACCCATCTGGCCTTCTACCAGGTTTTTTCTTTTTGCTTGAAAGGGTGGCAACTTCTGTTGTACAAATATGAATTACAAAAAAAAAAAGTCTTGTTGTAAAATTTTGAGGAATAGTAGCATAAAGAAAAATGTTGATATAGCCACACATCTAGTAAGAGATACCATCATAAGCAAAGCAGTAAGTAAAATGTAGGAAGCTGATAGTATGTTCCAGAAACTGCACAGACTGATGCAGCACCTCTTCAGTACCTTGCCAGAAAATAAAGATGCCATATAAGTAGCTGAAGTAAGCTTTGTAGTGGCTCCAGTAGAAGCCAGAAAATACAAAATTGATTTCCTACCATCATGAGATTAAATAAGCATACATGGGGCACATGCTGCCCCATAGCTACCCCACTAATTTGATGGCAAAATTCACCTTCAAAGGTAACAAAATTGTTGCATAACACAGTCTGCATTGTTTTTTCTAAAAGTCAATGTCCCTGGCTAAAAGTGAAGCACCCCCACAATCAGATCCTCCCTGAACGACCTTAAACCTAGGTCATGTGGTATGACCAAAAAAAGGCCTTTGGTGTTAATAGTCACTATCGACAGAGAAGTCCACTTTTTTGAATTCATGTAAAAATGACCAGAAATATTTCAATATGTGATGAAATCTTTTAGTGGTGTTTTTTAATTTGAAGTCAATAAACTTAGCAAGTGATTCTGTTTTTAAACCCCCCAACTTGTGGATCTTGGGGATTCCAAATATATGTGGTGTTCTACTCTCATTTTTCAAGAACCACTAATTACATGTCATGTAAACTTATATGCCAAATTGCTTGAGTAAATCACCTTTGTAATGTGATTTATTTTCTATAGCTTGTATATTGTACCGTACTGTTTTTTATTCAACTACTGTTACTCATTTATCTTATTTTATGGATTTAACAAAGCCTCTCTCCACTGTCTCAATTCACCTCTGTAATTGTCTCAATTCACCTTTATAATTGTTTCTATTATAAATTGTATCTATAGAAAGTCTATCTGTGTAACGGAGCTTTTTGCCCCGGGCCTCCTCTGAAAATGGGCCTCTGGCCCAGTCGAACTTGCTTGGTAAACCAATGTAAAATAAATAAATTCTAGGGTGAGTAGTGAGTACAAGTTATAGATATTCATGTCAGTAATATCAGTCAATAACAGATCATCAAGCCACAAGTTAGCATTCTTTTAAGCTACATTGAATTTATAGGAACAGAATAAGTGTTACAGTCATTCGACATATGTAGCACTTTTCCCACATAGTCCATGATCTACATTATCACTACTCCACTGCCTTTATTAGGTTTCTTGATACTTACTGACTTGTTAGATGACAGTTCTTTTGATAGCGTATGCTCGTTAAGACTTAGATTGCAGAAGCGATGCTCAGAACTAGAATCGTGTAACATTCTGATATCAGTCTCAATTTATTTTTCAAATAACTGGACCATGAGATTAAGAGTGGGATTGAATGCATTCTTTATCTTAATGTGAACTTCATTCTAACATTGTCCACTGATTTTAAGTACAAATCCAAGTCAACTTCATGGGTTTATAATTTGAGATTGATCAGTCTCTCTACTAGGTTGAACTTTGAAGAGGGAATAAAAGTAAATCCCTTTTCAAAGAGACCATGGTGGAGGTCTTTGATTGTTAAAGGGGTGTAATTATATTATTTAACAAACCTATTGGGTAAGGGAAGGCATTCTCAAGTTCAATTAAGGCATCTGCTTCTGTTAAAAAAATCTGTTGGCGTGGAAATGAATTTGTCCTGCAGTTCCAGCCCCTCCCCCTGCCTCTCATGGTTGATGTTGTTGGATGTCTCTTAGTGTCTTGTTGTGGAGATAAAAAGATGTGAATCAATGGACAATTGATTGTTTCATTCCTCTATTTTGTTTGAATGCCTCAATGGTGGGTGTGTGAGGAGCTCCTCAGGGTCTTGAGTGTCAGATGTCTGGGCAGTGATGTCAATATTAGATTCTACAGTTCTATAATTGTCAGAGAAACTGATGAAAAATGATAATGTTCATGTTTTCATAGTTGGGGAGACATAGCCTCATGTTTGTATTTTTTATAGACCCTCTATTTTGCCTTTTTCTCTTTTCTAGATTTTATACATTTCACTTGCTTTTCAACTTTAAGAAATGTCCTGGACTACATCTTTTTGTATTGGTCAAACAATAAATTTGTGACAATACATTTGCTCAACGCATGAAATTCAGCCTGCAACTTTGCTGGTGCTCATTGTCTTTGATGAGAAGGCCCCAAGTGAAACCTGAATTTTTTCAAATAGTCAAGTTATCCTCATATAAAGTACAGTCTTTTTTAATCTCATTATGGAATTTGTACACTCCATGCCTTTTGGAACTTGTTGCCGCTGCAGGCTTTCCCAAAAAATCCATTGGTATGCTGAAGAGACCTGTACTAAAGAAATAGTTTTTCAAATTCAAAAATCATAGAAGATAACAAACCTGTGTTATTACCACTGTGGCTGCTGTTACTGCTAAAGCTCATTTCAGTCTGAAACCATTGATGGAGTTTAGGGAGCTCATTGTTGTTGACAGAGTCAGTTCTATTCCTTTCTTTGGAATCAGCTGTGCTGCTGTGTAAGTTATCATTGATATGAACATTCACACAAGGAATATTGTTCTAGTCCTGCTCGTCATTTAATTGCTGAGTCAATTGCTGTATTAGTAGCATTAAGTAGACCACTATACTAGAAAGTTCTGCAGCAGATAAACCAGACTGAGTGTTGTTGAAAAGTTCAAGTGAGAGTATGTTGTATATTGGAAGCCACTCGGTAAAAAAATTCACCGGTAACCAAGAAAAAAAAGTAAGTAGCTTCACAGCATCACAAAAAGAAAACACACAAAAAACTGCTGTTTATTAGCTAACTCACTTTATTTAACACTCCATTGATTCACATGTTTTATCCCCACAACAAAATACAAAGAGATGCCTGACAACATCAACCAGGAGAGCCAGGAAGAAGGGACAGAACAGCAGGAGGAATTAATTTCTACACCAATGGATTTTTTTAACAGAAACGGATGCCTTGATTGAACTTGGGGATATGCCTTGCCTTACCTAGCAAATATGTTAAATATTTCTGAAAAAAAATAACTTCAAGATTTATAACTGCACCCCTTTAACTATCACAGACTTCCACTATGGTCTCTTCGAAAAGAGGTTTACTTTTATTCCCTCTCGAAAGTTCAACCTAGTAGAGACCCTGGTTGATCTTAAATTATACTCACATAAACTCAACTTGGCTTTGCATTTTAAAATCAGTGAGGCTGAATATTAGAATGAAATTCACCTTTAGAAGAAAAAGTACATTGAATCCCACCCTAAAGCCCAAAATCAAAGTTAGACTGACATCAGAAAATTGCATGATTCTAATTCTGAACACCGCTTTTCTAATCTAAGTTTTAACGAGCACACATTGTTGAAAGAACTGTCATCTGAGAAGCCCATAAGCATCAAGAAACCTAATAAAGGCAGTGGAGTAGTGATAATGTAGATCATGGACTATGGGGGAAAGTGCTACAATGACTGTAACACCTATTCTGTTCCTGCAAAAATCAATGTAGCTAATAGAAACATCAGCTTGTGGTTGACGGTCTGTTATTGACTGATATTATTGACACTGATCTCTATAACGTGTACTCACTAATCACCCTAGAACACCAAATATATTTGAAATACCTAGGATCCACAAGAGCTTAAATAACCCAAATAAAATCTATTGTTGAGACTTTGGATTCAAAAACAGAATCACTTGCTGAGTTTATTGACTTCAAAATAAAACAATAAACTACTAAAAGATGTCATTACATATTGAAAGATTACTGGCAATTTTTGCATGAAGTCAAAAAAAGTGGACTTCTCTATGGTACCATCTTAGTGACTATTGATATCAATGTTCTTTTTTCAGTCATACCACATGACCTAGGTTAAAGGTCATTCAAGGAAACTATAAAGGAGGATGCTTCCCTTTCAGCCAGGGATATTAACTTGTTAGAAGAAACAATGTAGATTGTGTTATAAAACATTTTTTTCCCTCTGAAGTCGAATTTTACCATGCGATTAGTAGGATAGCTATGGAGACAGCATGTACCCCTGTATATGCTTGTGGCAATGGGAAACCAATTTTGGGTTTTCTAGCTCCTACAGAAGCCACTGCAAAGCTTACTTCATGTACGTAGATGGCATCTTTATTTTCTGGCAAGATAATAAAGAGGAGATATATCAGTTTGTGCAGTTTCTGGAACATGCTACTGTCTTCCACATTTCACTTACAACTTTCCATATGATTGTATTTCTTACCTAAGTGTGTGGCTATATATGAATTTTTCTCCATGCTGCTATTACTTGAATATTTGCTGCAAAGAGACTTTTTTTAAATTCATAGTTACACTATAGGAGTTGCCGCCCTCTCAAAAAAAAAAAAAAAAACAACCTTGTAAAGGCCAAATGGTTCATCTTTCCAGATTAATATCTGACAGTGACAACTTTTGCATGCAATTGATCAACTTATGTGATATGTTTAGGGAGAGGACTTATCATCATGGTCTCCTTGTTTACATCATGAGAAACATGCAGGAAAAGAGGTCACATAGATTCATCCCCATTCTCAAAAGTAGTGATGAAATTGGGGGTGCAAATTCCTCACAACCTACCAATTTTGAGAGATTTGTGATCTTAACTTACATCAACAATGTGCATAACATCAAAAAATAATCCATACTAACTGGATAGCTATTTATCATTTTGAGAGCACTGGAGAGATGGTAAGTACTGCCCCTGGATTTATTTACAAGAGAGGGGCTAACATCAAAATGTACTGGAATTTAAGACTGAGAGCATCTTAAAAACTGTCACAGAGATGGGTGGAACCAAGAAATGTGGTCACTGGAATTTGTGCAGTTTTATTAATGTCAATGGGTGTAGTGAAATACTGAAGCATCACAGGTTAACATTTGTACATGTCAGAGAAAATTGTGAGATTAAATCAGTTGTATATTTAGCTAATTGCTCATCCTGTGATGTTTTGATAAAACTGAATGCAGCATAAAGGAAAGACTATATGAGCATGTTTACAACATCGGAAAAGTTTCAACTAATAATGCATTAAGTAAACATGCCAGTTGCTACAACATGTTTTCCATGTTCACTTCCATGTTGCTGGTAAAAATTAACATGACTTCATGCAGGTAGGGAAAGTTGGGAACCCACAACAGATGAAATAAGCTGAAGGATTTTCTAAAAACGTTAGAGATGTGCTAAATTTAAGGACAACTCACTGTCTATTTCTGTTCCTAAATCCCAGATTACTTTGATGTTGCAATATTTACCTGTTCTTTTTACAACAACAAAATAAGCATGCAAACACATTAATTATTGTATATAACTTTGTGTTTATCAATATTTAAAATTGACTGTCTCTTAGAGCTTAGTGATTTCTGAAGAAGACTTGCTTTTTAAGACAAATGTGTTCAAAGCTTGAGTAAACTGAGTTCTCTGGTATGGACATGGCATGTTGTTTATTCTTTGGTCTTCCGGATGAGAACCCATAACAGATGTGAGACGCTGAGGGATTTTCAAAAAATATTAGAGACATGCTAATTTAATGACAGCTCACTGTCTATTTATGTTCCTAAATCCCATATTACTTTGTCAATCTTATAGGTTCACTAAAAGGTGACTATGCTGCATTTCTTTGCTTTCATAGTGAGTTCAGGATTAGAGCACTAGTTATTAATGTGATCAAGACCTTAATGGAGCATTAATTAGTCTGAAGAGGATGTTAGGATAACACCTAGTTTATATCCAGCTATGAATTTAGTTTGTCAAAGGTTATAACAATTTTAATCTACTTAGAAAACTGGAGCCCAAAGAAGAGAGATCTTAGGATGGAACCTTTTGGAATGCTAATAGTTATATGGCACCTTTTTGAGACGGTTTCCTTTATTCTTATCTTGTGCATTTGTTTTAATTATCTGTTAGTAATCCAGTAAACTAATAAAGGTTGGATGTTTAGATGGGTTAGCTTATTTATAATGCCAGAGTGGAGATTTATTCTAAATGTTTTGCCTATGTCAGGATAATTAATGTTGATGGTAAGTCCTTTTTGGGCTTTGTTGAGTTTTTAAAAATATTTATAAAGATTGAGGCATGATCTTCCTCTAACAAATCATCTGAACTATGAAGGGACTAGTGTCTGTAAATTATGTTTTTCCTTATTGATTAGTTCTACAATAATTGATTCCATGGCATTATAGATAAGCATAGTAACACTGGCATGATAGATTGAGTTGGGGAGGGTTAGCTCAAGCAAGTATCATGCCTACGCTGAATTTTCTCAAGCCATTTTGATATTAATCACAAATCTACTAAAATTCTTCATTATTTTCTAGGAACAAAACCTCTGGTTAAAGGAATTTATGTATTGTGGATGATAAGTAAACTGCACTCATTACACAAATAAAGAGACACTGCCTGGGACTTCTGGAAAGAAACCTATTACACAGTGGACCACAGCATATGCATTATCCTACATAACTACACAAAATGTGCCCATAGGCAACTAAAGTCATGAAACGTAACTAATATTAAATATTCCACCTGCATTTTTTACTGCTGAGGTTTTTGCAAACGAGTTTGCTACTCCATTCTCAAGCACACACAACCTATAACTGACTGATAGGCTCTTGACTCTCTTTTTGCTATCGTAAGATGATCTCACATTAAGAAATGGCCTAGGTGATAACCATAGATAAGATGTTGATGATGATTTCTAGCAATGTTTTAAGCTATGTGGTGATTTAATTATTTTCCAAATGCAACACCTCTTTAATTTCTCCTTCGCTGAACAATTCTTTCTCAAGGAGTACAAAAGGGCAATAGTTGTACACATTCCTAAGTGAAACAAATGAGCAAATCTTCAGAATACAGACCTATTTATCTTCTATCTTACCCAGGCAGACTACAAGAGAAGGCAGCATATGGCCATTTCAGATTATTTTTATCAAGATAATATTGTATCTAGTGTCAGGATTTAGTACAATCAATCATTTTGTTTGTTGTAAGGCTGGTCATGGAGAAGACAATGCAGATGAAGATCAGAAAAGATCCCAGATGGGAATTTAGTTAGCCAAAGGTCTCAAGGAAGCTAATTTGGGAGTCCTGTAAGAGACCAGAGCCCTAAAAGCACTGATAGAATTAGTGTATGCTATGTACAGGGTCCCATCCCAGTGACACAGGTACAGCATCCAGATCACTCAGGGGTTGTCAGTGGCAGTGGAAGTGCATCAGGGTTCAGCTCTGCTCCCACTGATATTTATAGCAAACAACTCGGACGACAGATTGACAGAGCTGCTATATGCATCCTTTGTGGCACTACAAACAAACTCCGAACAGGAACATCAGCAGATGATAGGGAACTAAAATACAAAACGGAGGGCTCATGGAATAAACCTGAGTAGAGACAAGACAGTTGCCATGGTAGCAAATAGAGAAAACCAGAAAATGCTGAAAAGTGAGACAGAAGGTAAAGCAGTGACATAAGTTAACAACTTCAAGTATCTGGTAAGAGGGATTGAGGAATAGGAAAGTTTGAATGAGGAGGTTAAAATAAGGTGAAAAACAATGGTGGGAACAGTACTTCTCTGCAGCACAGAATTCTGGGCAGTGAAGGCAGAGTGGTTGAGGAAGCTTTAGGAAAAAACAATAGATGACTGGATTGGATGAAAGAAACAGGAGAGAGGCACCGAACTGAGATTGGTGGCAAAAGTTTACGCCACATCCCGACCCCATGTATAAACAGTGGGAAGAAGGGAAATAAAATGAATTCTTAGGATGAATTAACAAAGCTGCTGTGTTCATTAGAGGTGGTACTGTACTGGTTAACACTATTACAATTTAGCAGTGCATTCTTCATTGAGTTCATCAGTGGTTTTGTAAGTGTAAATCACAACTTACTTCTGCACCACCTTGTATCCTTCAGTTTCAGTTTCTCAGCAGTAAAGTCACTTTCAGTATATGTTTCTGACAGGTCCTTTGTTATTAAATGTAATATTACTCTGTCACTCCCTCAAAACCTCTCTTTGGGTGCTCCTCAAGGGCCAGACTTAGGCTATGTTCTGTTCAATGTTTTCATTAACTACCTTCCATTTGTCTCATATTTTCAAAACCAGTTCTGAATGCAAGTGGCATTCTGTTCTCATATCCACCCTTCAACTACAACATTAAACAAACTTGATAATTTTACTGTCTACAAGTTCTAGACTCGGTCAAAATCCTAAATTGTCCTTTAATAGTCCACGATTGAACCAATAACTTCAGAGGTGTGAGTTTGTGTTTGTCCTACTTTGACCAATATGAGTACAGAATAAGCAGCTTACAAAAAATGCTAAGAAAAACAGAAAAACAAACTTACAGTCTTTGTCACTCAGCCAAAACATCAGACCGTGCCACCTCATGCTGGTACTGTTATGTCAAATCACAACTGGCTCCTACTTTACACATGTCCATTTGCATCAGTTACATGAGCCTTCCTTTATCCTTTCTGATACCTGCTTTGGAAAGAGGTAGAAAGTGAAAGGCTTCATACAATACAAAGTATAACTGGCCTAACACAAAAAGAGTCTTTCTTTAAATCTTTATTAATTTCTTAAATTGTAGACAATGACATAGCCAGAGTGGAGAATTATTCTGAATGATTTGGCACACAATAATAAGAAAAATAATAAACCATAGCAACCTTTTTTTAATTTTCATGCATTCTTCGTATATGGTTTCTTTTTAACCATTGTGATTTGCTGCACTATATAAATTGCTCAAATCATGCCTTACTGTAAAAACTCACTCCTGTTTATGAATGTTATTCTACATATAGTGCACCCACAAATTCCATTTATTTATATGAAGTTTGCTCCTTCCCTTTTCTAAAGATCCCACCTCCAGTTCTTTTATCTCCTTTGTAATATTCAGTACTTCAATTACAGTTGGATTATAGGTTCATAGGTTCATAGGTTTATACTAGGCTATCTGCCCTAAGGCATTTATAAGCCTAGCCCAAATTTTTGTGGCTTACGCCACCCCTTATATGAAAAAATACTGTGCCCATTAGTTTGTTGTGCCTCTGTCCAGCAGTGACACAGAGATGATTCCCGGGGTAAACCTACGATCTCCCATCCACAGGTCTAGATTTCTCTTGAACAGAGTCAGCGAGGTGCTCTGCCTCACATGGACCGGGATTTTATTCCACAGCATAGGGAGTCTCTGAGTGATAAATCTATCCCTCCAGCACGTCCTATTTATATCCGTGCTAAGGTTTAAGTCGCTTGCTCTAGTGGTTTTGGTGGATTTGGATTTTTGAGGTGGAGCATGTCCATTAATTCCGGGTTGGACATGGCCTTGTATGTCAGGCACATGTCACCTCTGAGCAGACGGTATGCAACTGAATAGAGCTGGAGTTTCTTCAATCTGGCAGCATATGACAGATTTTGGAGTCCCTTTATCCTTTTGGTGAGGAACTTTTGGGGTCTCTCCAATTGCTGCAGATGTCGGGTGAGATACATCCCGAATGGGGCATTGTACTCGATCATTGGTCTGATAAGTGAAGAGTACAGGGGAACAATAACCTCACTAGATCTGGATGTGAATCCCTTCATGATCAGGTGGGCAATGTAGAAGGTCTTTCTAACCACTTTAGCAATGTGAGTGTCAAAAGAAAGGCCACTGTCAACCTGGGTCCCCAGGTCCCTGATAACCTCTTCTGTGCTTAGTGGATTGCCACCTATATGGTAGCTTGGGGTTACCTTGTTTTTCCCAAAGGGTATGACTATACATTTTTGGCGTTTAACTTCAGGCCATGGCTCTGGCACCAGCTATCTGTTTCCGTGAGTCCCTTCTGAAGGATATCCGTGTCTGATGCACTTTCCACTATGGCGCCCAGTTTGCAGTCGTCTGCAAACTTTGTCAGCCAAAGTCCTCCTATGTTGGCCTGTACTTCTGAGAAGTAGATGCCAAACAATAGGGGGCCAAGGACCGAGCCCTGTGGGACACCACTTGTGACCGGCTTGGAGTCTGACACAGCACCAGCAACTCTAACCCTGTGGGTTCTGTCCTTAAGCCAGCTTGCAACCCATCTTGTGACATATGGGTTTACATTTAAGCTGGTAAGTTTTTCTACATTACCCGAGTCGGGTATTGTGTCGAAAGCCATTGCAAGGTCACGGTAGGCTGTATGGACTGCCTTTCCCTCATCAATGGCCTTGGTGACTGTTTCGAAGAAGTCGACCAAGTTCAAAAGGCATGATCTTCCCTTGACAAAGCCAAACTGGGTCGGGTCCAATGTCTGCAAGTCCCCTATATCTTTGTTTATGAGCTCCATTATGATCCTCTCCATAGCTTTGCAGACTAGACTTGTTAAGCTTATGGGGCGGTAATTACCAGGGTCCATAGAGGCGCCGCCTTTGTGGAGTGGGACAACAGTTGCCGTATGCCACTCCTTGGGCACGTATCCTGTGGTAAGGCTGAGATTAAACAGCTGCCTTATGTGCGGGTTTAATTCCTCATTTAGCTCGTGTAGCACACAGCCGGGGACACCATCCGGTCCCATTGATGCTGTGTTTTTAGCTTTAGAGAGCAGCTTTCACCTGCGCATTTGAGATGTCCGGGAGGCTATACTCGGCTGGGATAGTTATCTCTCCTTTGGGGGGGGGGGTGAAGTTTGCACTGAACCTGTCTGCCAGTATGTTGGCAATGTCTGTGGGTTCAGTGATTTTTGTATCATTTTGGACTAATTCTGAGCATATCTGGGAGTTTCCACCCAGGTTCCTAACATAGCTGAAAAGGCCTTATGATTGTCCTTTGAATCCATGGCAATTTTTCTCTCAAAATTGGCCTTAGTTAATTTTATGAGTGCTCGTATTTTTTACTAATAATGATCAGGGGTGACTTCCTTTTATGGATTTTGTTCTATCATGTAATAGCTTTCTCCTCTTATTGTAAAGTTTGTTAATGGCTGGGGTCCACCAGACTGGACGTTTGCCCTTTGTGGAAAGAGTCTTGGTTTTATTTGGGATTGCCTGATCCATGCAGTCCTGGAGGTGTTCATAGAAGGCATTTGTAAGGGCTTCCGCAGCTTGGGTTGTGGTTTCCACTGGCTCAGGGGCCTTGAAGGATACCACACCAGTCTTGAGTAGTGTGAAGTTTGCTTTAGAGAAGTTCTTCACTATGGTCTTTTTTGTTTGGGGTGGTAGATTTTGATTTCCATCTTTTAGTAATTGCATTTTGGCAGAGATATAACATTAAACTTAGACCTTACCATTTATGCCTGGGTAATTCAGATCCTATAGCCTGCAAAGCTTGTTCTGCTTTATTGAACCGTATATCTACGATAGACCTGGTGATGCATTGAAAGATGCCATCCATCTACCACTCACCCTATCAGAGTACAGAGGCTTTCTGAAGAGTGACAATAGTTTGAAATGTTTATGCCTCACAAGCACGTTTTTCACATGCTAACAATGGTGGAATGTGACACAGCCGAAAAGATTTTACCCTCAGTCAGCCATTCTGGTGCCACGTATGTGTTCATTTCTGTATGCCGGGATGGTGCTTCCCATTAAAACTGCTGCAGAGGAATATGCATGCTCCACAATGTATTGAGACTCATTGTAAAAAGTTGTTAATCCAGATGGTATAGTTAAGTAGCAGGGGGTGTGGGGGATAAAGCGTTTAAATGGTTTGTTTGGGTGGGTTTTTCTTTTTTTTATTTTCCATTCGACATTATGGTGGTTTGATTATTAAGGGTCGACTATTGTGTGTTCGAATATTTGACCATTCGATCACGTAATACAGACCCAATCCAAGCTATGAGAATGAAGCCTTATTGACCGGAATTACAATTATATACATTCCTTCCAGCTTTGTTCCCAAATATAACAAACTACAATGTCACTTACAGCAATACAGTACTAGTTATCTCATTACACAATATCCTCACAGCATGCATTCTATGCGTCTGCTTTACTGGTTAAGAATTGATACAGCATGGGGTGTTAGAATTATTATTTTATGCAATCACATGTGTTGTGTGAGTGTTTTTATGCTGGTGTCTTGTGAAGGAAAGTCAGAATATCTATCTATCTATCTATCTATCTATCTATCTATCTATCTATCTATCTATCTATCTATCTAGTTAGCCATCTGGTTAGCTAGCTAGACATCTATCTACTTATATATCTACCCATATGTTCCCATCTATCTGTTATCTTTAGTTGCCCATGTCTAGCTGTATAAAACATATTCAGTTTATTTCATTCTAGTGAACTGAGGAGCTTATTTTTTTATGACATAAAAGTCCAACTCTTTATTTTCTTATAAAATATGCATCACTGTTTTCTGTTTAATTGCTGAGTTATGAAATAAAACTTTGGAATGACAGAATTAAGGAGGATAATAATAAGAGTTTTAAATGTAAACCATTTGTCATGACTGCCAGTTGGAAGTTAGAAGTTAAGAACCGAAAGATCTTCTGGTGGGGGGGGGTCTCATACAATGGTCTTTAAGAATGTAAACTAACTATTTTTAGCCATCCAACACCTTTGATGATTTTATTATTACTGTTGACTTCTTGATGCATTCCCTTCCCTCATCCCACTGGCCTACCTATTACCTCATGGGGTATCCACTTTTAGCAAGGGATCAGCCTTTTTTGCAGCACATCTTACTGCTTTGTAGCTAGAGGTGAAATTCAGGTACTTAGGTGGGTATCACCTGCAGCTGGTAGTGAATTTTTTTTTCCTGTTCTAATGTCCTAGTGGGTCTATATGATTGATGCTACAGTGCATGTCCCATCAATCTCCTATGGTTTCTCCGTACTTCATGGTTACCGTATAGTGGAATCTACATGATGGCTCCCATACAGTTGAATAGCTTGCTCACTAGAAGCCTCTTATTTTCACTAGTGGATTTACCATCTGTCTAAAGTCCCATGCTCTCCTCTAATGACAGTAAACCATCTACTAACCACTTACTTCTATCTTTCCATGCGAGATTCTTAAGTGCCAAGTCTGTTACTTAAGTGTGTATTGCATGTGTCACAGCCGGGTCTAAAGCTTTTATGTTAGTGGTGATGGCCGATGTAACCTATACATTTAATGGAAATAATCCATCTTCCTGAAGAAATAAACAGTATGTCATGCATAGTAGGTTCATAGATGTGTACTAGGCTAATGGCCCTGGAGCCTTTACAAGCCTAGCCCATAAGATTACCCTGGCATCATGTCACCCGACCTTAGTTCCCAGTGCATCTGTCGAGTAGAGCCACTGGAGTTATCCTGGGGGTGAATTTTCTATTTCCCATACACTCATCAAGATTTCTCTTGAAGAGGGCCAGTGGGGTGCTCTGTTTGACATGTACGGGAAGTCTATTCCATAGCATGGGCAGTCTCTGTGTTATGAACCTGTCCCTCAAGTACATTCTGTTGATTATGGTAATGAGGTTGAGGTCTCTGGAGCATGTAGTGTAGAGGGATTGGGATTTCTTTAGATGTAGCATTTCTAACAGAGCTGGGTCAGACATGGCTTTGTAAGTCAAGCAGAGATCGCCTCTAAGTAGGCAATATGAGACAGAGAATAGTTGGAGTTTTTTGACTCTGTCCATATAGGACAAGTGTTTAAGGCCTAGGATCCTCTTTGTGAAGTACTTTTGCAGCCTCTCCAGTTGTTGCAGGTGTTTAGTGAGGTACATGCCAAAGGGGGCATTGTACTCGATGACTGGCCTAATGAGGGAAGAGTAGAGGGAGACAATGACCTCTTTCTTCCTGGATGAAAAACTCTTAGTAATGAGATGTGCCACATAGAAGGACTTTCTGACCACAGTAGCAATGTGGTGGTCAAAACAGAAGTTGCTGTCAACCTGTGTTCCCAGATCTCTCATAATGCCTTCTGTGTTCAGTGAACTACCATCAATGTGGTAATTCATGGGAAATGGGTTTTTCCCAAAGGGAATGATGACACTTTTTGGCATTGAGCTAAAGGCTATGGTTCTGACACTAGTTGTTGGTCTCAGTGAGACCTTTCTGTAGCATGTCAACATCACTTGGGGAGTTAATAATAGCTCCCAACTTGCAATCGTCTGTGAACTTTGTCAGCCAGAGTCCCTTCGTGTTGGCCTGGACTTCAGAGAAGTAGATTCCAAACAGGAGAGGACCCAGGACTGAACCCTGTGAGACTTCACTCATTACTGGACAGCAGTCTGACTTAGAGTCAGCTACTTTCACACTGTGGATTCTATCTGTGAGCCAGTTTGCAACCCACCTGGTGATACAGGGGTTGATGTCTAGTTTAGTGAGTTTTTCTATGATACCTGAGTGTGGAATTACATCAAAGGCCTTGGCCAGATGAAGGTCGACTGTATGAACCACCTTGCCTTCATCTACAGCTCTGGTGACTGACTCAAAGAAGTCGACCAAGTTGAACAGGCATGATCTACCCTTCACAAAACCAAACTGTGTGGGATCCAGAATTTGGAGATTCCCTATGTCCTTGTTTATTAGGTCCATGATGGTGTGTTCCATAGCTTTGCATATCGGACTCGTCAAGCTAATGGGTCAATAGTTCCCAGGTTCTGTAGTTGCTCCTCTGTTGTGGAGAGGGATGACTGTAGCAGTGCACCATTCAGTAGGGACAAAGCCTGAGGTGAGGCTGTGATTGAACAGGGCACACAGGTGAGGTGCCAGTTCACTCTGTAGTTCATTTAGAACACAGCCAAGGGTATTGTCAGGTCCCATAGAAGCTGTATTCTTGGCCTTGGACAGTGCTGTTTTAACCTGTGCAGCAGTAATACCAGGTGCTTGGCAATCTACTGGTATTGTGATTGGTCCTTTGGGGGGAAGGGGGAAGTTGGCACTGAATCTGTCGGCCAGTATATTGGCAATATCTGTTGGTGTAGATGTATATTTCGTTTCCTTTGAGAAAGAGCAAGGTCATATAATTATACTCCAGTGTACTTTTTATGCAGAGAATTCCAATGAAATTCTAGATTAAGAAAATTAGTTGCAGTTTTGTAAGCAAAGGAATGTGATATTTTTAATTTGTGAAGGATTATTATATTGTCTGCAACTGTGCATGAAATCAAAGGATGCTGGTCTGTTCATTGCTGCAATGCACTCTATAAAGATACTTCATTTCACAGTATTATGTCTAACATCTATACAGTTATAGTTTAATTTGCCGTATATTACGCTGTTTGAACAGTACTAAATGATTCATAATATTCCCTGCTTCCATCAATAAAAATATAGGTTGCTAAAAGAGCTTATGAAAGCTATTTTCCCCCCTTAAGACAATAATTGATATTGGCTGGTAACACAACTTCTTGATTTAGGAGTGTGAAATGTGTGATTTATAACTTAGAGCATAAACTGTTCAAGTTAAAAGCCTGCTCAGAACATTTACTGTGCCCCATGCTTTGTTCAAAGCCTTGTGAAACATCTGAAGCTATAAATCAAGTGAGTTAACCATAAAAATACTACTAGAATATGCGCAGCAGCTTTCATTACTGGTTAAAACCTGCCAGTTTAAGATGAGGTCAGCCACTAAGCTGGCTTGCAGGGGAAAAGTATTACCTTGTGTTATTGTCATCTGGCTCCGTAGATATTTATTGTTTATAAGCAAGCATTCTCTAATTTGCCTCTAATTTAAGAAATTAAAAAAATTCATTTAAATTTAATTTAATTCATTCTCTAATTTAAATTTCTCTGCCTAATTGGGGTTCTTCTTCATTGCCAACTTTTTTATCAATAGTACATCTTAATGTACAATTAGATCTCTGTAAAATTTGAGCTCATCAGGGAATAAATGATGCAGTATGACACAATATGAAAGAATATTCTCCCATGTTCTGCACAATTGCTCACTGCTAATGTACATTGTGTATTCTTCCAGTCTGAAAAATTACTCCTAACTGACTCTGTCATATTTGTGTTATGACGGTGATACTATGTTCTGACAATGACCCTTTTATTTTGAGTTGTGCTTTATAGTTGCAGAAGTGAGACGTGGTTATAACTAGTGAATGGGTGAGCTACATCACGGGAAGTGTTTCTGTAATGAAAAATCTGCATTAAGAATGATCTCCCTGCCTAGATATACCTTTTACAAAATAGCAAACCAGAGTCAATTATTCCTTGATTATTTGCTGTGTCACTGAACAAAAGACCATAAGACGAACTGCCAGATGTCCAGAGTGCCCTGTAATTCAGCCTGCTGTGCATTAGCCTGTATATTAAACATTCATCCAAAATGTTAATGGGTAAAATATTAAGCTGAACTCTTCTCATTTGTTGTTGCCTGTCTATTTCAACTAAAAATATTTCCTTTAATACATCAAGTGAATCAGTCAACCTAACCCAAACTACTGACTTGACAGTTTGTACCTTACAGCTGAATTTCATATGTACCAGGAATGGTTTTATTCTTTAGGCTTTCCATTCACACCATTGAAGAGTCCTTGGTGTGGATTTTCATAGGCCAAAGGACCATATAGACAACTGGAGTGATTTCCTCCACTGTGAAAGAACAATTTTCAAGCATCATAGCACTGATGTGAATGCTATGACACTGGAGCTAGTGAAGAACAGCAGCATTTTTATAATTAATAAATAAAAGCTGCCACATTAATATACTATATAAAAAATTACAATAAATCTTCTTTAAGCATGATAAAATATATTGAGGACTCTGGAAGATAGTCCATCTGAATTTGGGTTGTTTCTTTGATAAGACCAGCCGGTTCCTTTAGTGTCTCCCCTCACTTCCTCTCCTTCTTCCTAACCTTCCTACAAGCATGGCATCTTCATGTGCCTCTCTGAAAAAGAACTAATACGTAGGCAAAGCCTCTGCATTAAAAATACAAACAGAAGTGAAAACAAACAAACTAAAAAAAAAAAAAAAGGAAATTTCTTTTTGTGTGGATAAGTAAATAATTTAAACATTCTCATTGTTTCTTTCTCTGGTAATATGTGGTGACATCTATAGCATGCAAAACAATGGAGACCCCAGCAAGCTCTTATTGACTTGGGTTCAGCTAGAAGCCTGGGAGTAGGAGGATACAGCTAGTGACAGATGTTAGTGAGTGACCAAAGTCAGCTCAGCCACCCTGGGGTGGGAGCAAAGTGAGCTGAAGTCCTAGTGTCGGAGTACGCCTGATGTAAAACCCAGGTACTGTGTTATATTCCAGTGACTTAGGAGACTGATCTTAGTTAAAGAGTACATACAGTCCAGCAATGCATCAAAGACGGGTGAAAAAACAACTTATTAAGCTCAGCATAGCTGGCTGTGATGCCATTCCTCTTAGCTGATCGTTCTTCATGCTGACTGTCTGGCATTTGACTCACTGTAAGCATCTCTGCACCGATGAAGACTGTTATTTGCTTCTCAGTGTCCTAAGTTTATGCCAAGTTCTATGCATATGCTAAGTGCAATCTAATATGAAAACAAATCCTTTGAGAGACTTAAAGCCCATTATAATTCATATGCTTTCTGCCTCCTACAATCTAATATGACTTAATCCAATGACAGACTGAAAGCCTATTATAATCCATATACCCTTCTGCCTCCTTTGTTTCTGAACTATTCCTCTGCCTGCTTCTGCTACTTCTACTTGGAATTATGGTGGAAGCAGGTTTTCCTTAAAATTAAAAGAAAGTATATGTGTTGTGTATTTGATCAGTGTTTCTTTATGTAACCCTGTGAATAAATTAGAATGGATATCTACCTCAGGTTTCAATCAACCTGAATGATTTGGACGTCACAAAATGTATAGTATAGTATAGTATAGTTGATTTGTAAAGTCTTAAGTACTTTTGTGGCACTTTGTTCTCTTTAACAAACTGTTGACCTGTTAATCATAAATGGAAACACTCCTCAGCCTTGAACAACTATGTAGTGTATGGGCATGGTGATTATGATCCAATATTTAGAAAAAGACAAATCAGTTAAGCACTGGAGTGGCACAAGACCTGCCCTTAACAAATGTTTAGCCCACACTGTTGAAGTTGTTAAAGTTTGGTCATACACTTTGCAGTAAAATCTGCCAGTACAAATCAGTAAACAAATGCAGGAAAAAAAAGATTTGGTTCTGCCTGCTGTCCATGCCAACAAGATCTCTCATCCTCTTACAAACTAAAAAAGTTGCTAGAATAAGAGGATGTGCGTTTGACTGTATTTTCTGAAGTATACAAAGACTGAAACTGAAATATATGTCATTATTTAGTGTTGTAAATCTTCCGTGATTTGTCTTAAAACCATGGACTTTTATGAGGAAAAGACTAAATGAAAGAGGCAAAAAGCTGGACATTCTGCAAAAAAGTGGCCAGTTTATTGGCATGGTAAGGTGAGTGTAAATTCCAGGGGACTCTGTGTTATACTGCCTTTTGCTAAGTGGCTAAGTGCTTTACAGCTTTGAAAGACAACAAAACACTAGGGCTTATCCTTTTTTTTTTTTTTATGGTAACTAGTAGTACATGGAGCAGATAAAGTTCCATGCTATACAAAAAATTATGATCAGATCTCCAATCATAACCCTAAATTATGTGTTCTCAGCATGGATGCCAATATTCACCACTTGAGCTTTGCTCAAAATTAATTTCTTGGCATTCATGTCTCGAATACATAATAAGCGAGTTATGATTGATGAACCAATAATAATCCTCTACATCTCCAAACAGAACTATAATCTGAGGTTTAACAAGGATAACTTTTTTGACCTGGTCTATACCCTCCTAAATATATCTGTGGAGACCCTCTCCACCAGCCATTCTGTTATTCAAGTGCATGGTTCCAGAACCCTCACTGTGAAAAAGCACTTTTGAGGATTTAGGGTGTATTTACTTTCTGCAATCCTGTGTTTGTGCCCTTCTTTCCACTTCTCTCCATCCTGTTCAGAAAGATCTCTTTAAATCTCCATGACATGGCCTTGTACACCATTATTCTATTCCTCCTGTCTCTTCCAGTTTCAGATACATAAAGGTAGCTTATTTATTTCCTCTAACCCATCATCTTCCACTTCCCAGAAAACCATAATCCACATTTTAAATCAGGCACCACTGTCATTGTCTTATTTCTTTTTACCTCACCCCTGATCTTAACCACACAGTATCATGACCATTGTTGCCTAATCTTTCAGGTACATTCCTGTACAATTTTCATGAATCCAATTTCATGGTCCCCCTTCACCTCAATCATTTCTTCCATTTGCTTACATCTTCTTGTGTATGCACACTAGCTACCTCTGATCTGAATGTTTTATTTTTGAAATGAAACAGTAACAGTAAACAACAGGTTCCTGGCCTTAGTAAGTGGGCAACCGGTGTTCTGACCACAAGCAAATCACCCTAGACATCCACATCCCAGCCCCACCCCCCATTAGGGAAACCACCGTAAAACATTTCTCCAAAGCCAACTTCACGCTTCTTAAGACAGAAGTGGCAAACTTCACGACACCCATGCTGATGGACAATAGAGAAACGACTGCAGAATCCTATACAATTGCACTTTATAAGCACTTACACAAGTGCATGGATCGTGCAATCCCTAACAGAACCAAGATGCTATCCTCCAAAAAAAGGAAGCCAATCTCGTGGTGCCCTGCTATAAACAAACTCTACAACAAAAGAAATAAACTGCTGGAAAAAAGAGTAAAATCCCATGATTGGAGGAATTCCATGGTCAGCCTCAGCAAGAAGCTGAGATCCCTCATAAAATCCTCCAAAGCTAGTTAGGAAAACAAAATTGTCACTGATTCTAAAGACAACCATAAAGCATTCTATAGCTATGTCAAGAATCTCAATGGCAACACTCAGATCTGCTCTGAGTTACAGCACAGTGGCACTAAATATACAGAACCAACTGATATTGCCAACATCCTGGCAGATAGGTTCAGTGCTAACTTTGCACTCTCTCATCCCCTAAAGGTCCCATCTCTATACTGGAAGAATGCAAAGTACCTATAATTATGGCTGCACAGGTAAAACCCACACTCTCCAAAGCCAAGAACACAGCATCCATAGGACCTGACAACATCCCAGGCTGCGTTCTACATGAACAACAGTACAAACTGGCACCCCACCTAAGTACCATGTTCAATCATAGCCTCACCTCAGGCTTTGTGCCCACTGAATGGCACACAGCAACAGTTATACCACTCAATAAAGGGGGAGACACCATGGACCCCGAGAACTACTGCCCCATTAGCCTGATGAGCCTGGTCTGCAAGGCTATGGAGCGTATCATCATGGAACTTATAAACAATGACTTTGGTAATCTCCAAACTCTGGACCCTCCCCAGTTTGGGTTTGTAAAAGGCAGATCATATCTCCTAAACCTGATAGACTTCTTTGAAGCGGTCACCAAAGCTTGGATGCGGGTAAGGTGGTACACACAGCATATCTAGATCTTGCCAAGGCTTTCAACACCATCCCCCACTCTGGAATTATAGACAAACTCACTAAACTAGGTATAAATCCCTATGTCACTAGATGGGTTGCCAACTGGATCACTGACCGAGCCCACACTGTGAAAGTAGCAGACTCTAAATCCAACTTCAGACCAGTGACAAGTGGAGTGCCACAGGGTTCAGTCCTAGGTCCTCTCCTGTTTGGTATCTACTTCTCTGAAGTACAGGCTAACACAGAAGGTCTTTGGCTAACAACGTTCACAGATGACTGCAAACTAGGAGCCATAATCAAATCTCCTAATGATGTGGACATCCTATAAAAGGGCCTCACTGAGACAGATGCCTGGTGTCAAAACCATGGCCTCAAGCTCAATGCCAAAAAGTGCATTGTCATCCCTTTTGGTAAAAAATCTGCACCCATGAACTACCACATAGGCGGTAGTCTACTTAACACCGAAAGTGTGATAAGAGACCTTGGGACACAGGTGGACAGTAGTCTCTCCTTTGATAATCACATTGCCACAGTAGTCAGGAAATCCTTCTATGTGGCACACCTCAACACAAAAGGTTTCTCATCCAGGAAAAAAAGAGGTCATTGTTCCCCTCTACTCATCACTCATTAGACACATTATAGAGTACAATGCCCCTTTTGGTATGTACCTCACAAGACATCTACAACAACTGGAAAGGCCACAGAAATACCTCACAAAAAGGATTGCAGGCCTCAAACAGATGCCCTATGCAGACCGTCTCAAAAAACTCCAGCTTTACTCTATCGCATATCGTCTACTCAGAGGCGATCTCTGCCTAACATACAAAGCTATGTCAAACCCAGAGCTGTTGGACATGCTCCATGTAAAGAAATCCCAATCCCTCCAAGCTACATGCTCTAGGGACCTAAACCTTGTCACCACAATAAACAGAACATGCTGGAGTGATAGATTCCTGTCTCAGAGACTTCCCATACTCTGGAACAAACTATCTATATCAAACAAAGCTCCTCATTAGCACTCTTCCAGAAAAATCTTGATGATTGGATGGGAGATAGGAAATTCACCCCGGGGATCACTTCTGTGGCTCTGCTTGACAGGGGCACAGGAAAATAATTTTCTTGGGTGGCAAAAGCCAGAGTACTGTTTGGCTAGGCTTATATAGGCCCTAGGGCCAATAGCCTAGTACCTACCTATGAACCTAGGAACCTACATATGCATACTAAATACTCAGAATTGTTTACCTCACACTGGGTTTGATTTCAAATTGACTTTTAATTATTACATTGAGTATATCTGTCTGATTATGTACGAAGTATGCAGATAATATTACTTCTGCTTCAATCTTCCCACCATGTCTTTTCATACTACTGATTTTCATGTGTAATTGCAGTGTTGTGTAAATTCTAAGCATTTTTTTAATATCCAGATAGCCTTTATTAGCACAATTAACAGTGTACAGCATTACTACATATCACAATTGCATCACATATCTTACATTCACAAATTTCAAGTGATGCTGTAACAAATTATCCAATGGTTTCCAGTATAAAGAGGCTGTCAAATGAAGGGTTTTGTTAATCCTATTAAGAGGCCAGAATGGCATACATGTTATATGGACTTTATAAACAGATCATTATACAGTTATCTTAATATGTATAGCCAACTTTGGCTTATGTAATAAGTTGCTCCCATTCATACTGTGCCGTAAAACAATAAGGTCTCATATTAATCTGCTCACTTAATATATATTATAGAATTTCTATGTCTGTTTTAGAATAAAAAAATATATAAGCTTTCTGTAAAAAGCATTACATAGTTACCTGGATAAAAATAGCTGTCTTTGGCAGAAGTAATAACGTATCCTTTCATGCTGGCATAGCTCATGGAAACCTCAAAGTAATCCCATCAGTCAGTATACATTATAGTTATTCACTTTATACTGTAAAATTGTGAAACTATTCATAGTTTGTAGAATCCTTATGATTAGATTTCCCTTTAATTATTTTTCTTTACCTGACCTTGATATAGCCACATAAACTAGCAATGGATCAAATAATTTCTTACAAGTATTGGCAGGCAATTAGACCACGGCATTCTAAACATTACCGAGGTAGTCTGAAGTGTTTTGCTTTTCCTATTGATCTGGTTTGTCTGGTCCTGGCTTCTAGAGATGTCCGCAAATTGTGGTACTGTATAGTTTTGTTGGGATGTTAGACTTATTGTTGTAGGGGTGTGCAGCATCTTAATCTCTTTATATGCAATCTTATTGTTCTCTCCTCTTCAATAACTTTAAACTTACATGCATTTAGAAAAAAATCCCATTTTCTAAGCAGATTCCAGAGCATGTGTGTATGTCTGCCTGGGGCTCCACTTCTGTTGGAGTTTTGATCTAGGGCGCCTATCCACTAATCTTAGCTCAGTGGTTATCACATATCTAAGTATCTGCTACATGCTAATAACTTGTATGTAGGTTGTGTTTCCTTCCATTTCTTGGTTATGGCTTTTTTTATGATAAGCATCATTAAAGTCACTAGGGCATTCTGAGGAGGGGGAGTAAGCATGTCGTCTTTAGACCAGCCTAAGAGATCTAACTGTGGGTCAGCATCCAGTGCTTTTTGAAATACCTTATAAACCAATTGTCTAAGATAAGTTTGAAAGTTAACCGAGCTGGGGCATGTAAGGAATATATGTAATCAATTACCCTCTTTAGGATAACCAAAGCCTGTCCCCAGTGACTGTTGTGAATATTTTTCTTAATTTGGCTGGGATTTCTTTTGTAGTCTAAGAGGAATTGATTCTGCAATGGTCTCTGAGTCCAGTGACAGTTTTAACACCCCTACAGTAGTGTGTCTGTGTGTGTGTGTGGGGGGGCTCTCAATTCCTCTTGAACTATAAAAAAAACACTGAACAAAGGCCTGCAATTTAGTTACTTTTCTGGCTGTAGATGAATAACTTCTAAGTATAGTTTAGACAAGGTCTGAGCCAAAAATAAATGAGGCTGGTTAGAGACAGAATAGAAGCAGTCCTTTTACAGAAGATAAAAAAATAACAGTGACCCTCACAGATCCCATTATATGTCAATGGCATGGGGATTCAAAGTTACTTCTTTATGTCTGGCATGAGTCATACAAAGCATTATGGGAAAGAGAAAGAGTTGAGGGAGAACAAGATCACATTGATACATCAACCCCCATTGGTAGCCCTGTTGTGGAAAACAGACTAAAATTACAAATAAAGGATGCAGAGTGCTTTTGAGGTATTAAAATAGGCCAGGAAACAAAGATAGAGTGAAAAGAACAGATTTTCTTTTAGTTCTAGGGTGGAGTTTTCCTTTAAATCAGTACATTCTAGGAACCACACCAAAACTACTAACTTGATAAAAGTAATCATCTCGTTGACATATATAGCACTTTACGAATGCTTGCTATTTTCCTTCACTCACCACTCCTGTTCTACTGGGTATTTGCATTACCAGCATTTATCAGTAAACTCTGATAATTAAAGTCTTCTGCACTGGGGAGATTTTAATTTGAACCTTCTAGTATAGAATAAAAATAAGTTAAACTTATGTTTAGAGCAATAACATCATGGAAATATTAAAACAGTCTCCCAGACCAAACTACATAGTGGGAATCGTGCCCTTTTACTTCTAATATTAATAAACAGCCATCTAGACTGTCCTCACAACAAATGTACTCATCATCTGTAAGTGGAAAAACAATAAACCCACCCATTAACCTTACCACTGCTGAATATACTTCTAGGCAGAACAATGCATTCATTCTCAAATACTGCAACAACAAGGAAATCAAAAAGCTTTAAACTATTCACCAGCTCTTTGCTAGCATTGATCAATAAACATTTTCCTTCTTAGGTTTACTGAGTGCAACAGTGGCTAAACAGAGAGCTAAAACAGATAGTTAACAACACAGACAGAAGCCAGTTCATTCTACTAAATGGCATTTGTTAAAAATGCAATGTCTTCTTTAAACAAAAGCTGACATGTAGGCCATCCCAAAAACTTTGAAAAAATGTAAACATTCATGAAGACAGAAAATTACAAACCATGAAAACCCATCATTACAGTTATAAATGCTTTTTAACAATTCAGGAAAAAAACAGCCATTTCTACATCCAGTTCATTTATTTACCAGCAACCATCGTAATGCAGTCTGACAAAACAATTTTACATCATCACAGCTCATACTCTCTACAGACCCTGATTTATGCTCAAAACAGTAAATTAATCTCACACACAAATTACTAACATAACTTGTACAGTATAAAAATTACCGGATAGGATAATCTTGATAAGTTGCATATAAAAATAACCAAATACTTTATCTGAAAGCTTTTTAGTCTGCTACCCACATGGTAGAAGGAAACTATTGTTACTTGTTTTCAAACACAGAATACCAGGCCAAATGCAATTAAGCCTGCAGTAAGTGTACACAATCCCCGGGATTCATGAAGCTTGCGCCAGGCACAGGCGTAGCGTAGGCGGTATAATGCCAAATATGGCCGCCGAGTGATTCAGGTACGATCCAATTCCACGTGCACTAGTGGCATACACCAAAACTGCGCAGCCCACGGCTTAGGTATGATAATCACCCCATGTGCAGTGTTGCACCATGCAAATGAAGGCATATAGTGATGCATGAAATGGTGCAGGCGTAGCGTAAGCCCACGGAAATGTAAACCAAAAAAACATGGTTTACATTTTCCCAAACAGAACATCGGAGCTATGGAAGCAGACCAGACTCATGTATTACAAAGTTAACATATGCCAATGGCTAAATACACAGCCAATGGCATAAGAAAAGATGCACAACACCTAAAAAACAACATTTAATGTCATGTCCACAGTAACGCACAGTACAACCACAGGGCATGTGTGTGCAAACTGGAACACAAAGAAAATATATACAAATGTCATAAAATCGCAATGTAATACAAATCAGGATTTCACCATAGTACACAATGGTATGCATGGTACACCACAACCAAGGTGCAAGGGTTGCTAAGGGTCTGCGACAGTGTTTGGTATGGTAACTATGAATTAGTAGTCAATGCCATGCAAATGAGGCAGGTAATACTGAATCACAAACGTCCCGCTGGATGAAGGATGTACCATACGGCGCAGCGCTATAACACCGAGGAGTGGCTCAGAGGTGATACATGACATCAGCAGAGGGGTGTGCCACTGTAGCTGTAAGCACATTGGAGCAATGCAAATCTGGCCTGGCCGTTGCTAAGCAAAGCTGCAGGACAGGGGTGCGGAGGTAGGTATAGAATCATTTATCTGAGAGCACATATGATGCCCAAAAGCGCATGTGTACGGGGATGCAAAACGTGCCTGAAACCTGGTAAGCAGATGCATGCGCCACGAACAATAGCACAAACAGGAAGGTCAGGGGAAGAAAAGAAGGAAATGCCGCAGTAGGGTAATTGGAGTACAACTGAGCAATTAACACCTATCAACTCATGGTGGACAATCAACAGCAGCTGTCAAGTCTGCTTGCCGAAACCTGCAAAACAGGATAGGGGAGGCATTGGATTGCAAAGAAAGGAGGGGAGGCATTGGATTGCAAAGATAGGAGAACTGTCATAGCAGAGTAAAGCACACCTACAGTAGACCGGCAATAGAACACATTACGCAAGATAAGCCAGGTCTAGAAAAGTACAAATGAAAGCAGGCTGCTGGATGTATGCCAGAAAATGGTAGGTGAAACATGCAGAAATGTAAAGGGAAGGGCAAGAGGTAATCCACGGCAGCCAAATGTAATTCAACACCAAAGGCACCACAATAGTAGTTCCTATGTCTCAGGATGTTATGCAAAGTGGCTCATGGACAGGACACACACAATGAGGGTAGCATACCATAGTACCTACTGTATTGCAGTTACACTTGGCATACCACAGTCCTCAGTCATAGGGCCCCTCATGTTCGGTATATGCTTCCCTGAGATACAGGCTAGCACAGAGGGACTTTCCCTGCCTAGCTTTACAGACCACTGCATGCAAAGCACCATGATTGCTTCACCAGCTGATACTGACTCCATCCATAAGGGTGTCACTGTGACAGATACCTGATATCAATATCATGGCCTCAAGCTGCATGACACAAGGTGCATGAACATCCCCTTTGCATTACACCATTCACCCACTATCACATAGGTGGTATTCCCCTACATACATGACACATTGTACATGTTCGTAGTACGCACGTATGTCGCACCCACTCCTGTGATAACCATATTGCCACTGTGGCGTGGATATCCTTCTACGTGGCCAAACGTATCTGTACTGGGTGTGTAGGTGGTACATAGGCACCCATTGTACCTCTGAACTCCAGACGTATGCACACATTCAAGGGTACAACACCCCATTTAGGGTGTACCTTACACAACAGCTACGGTTTTACATACCACAACATTAACACGTCATGACATTTATTGAGCTCCGACAGTTAAAGTATGCTGCTGTACTACAGACACCACGTCTGTACACATTTGCATACTACATACTCAGGGGTGACCTCTGCTGAACAGACAGGGCCCATGTCCACAACAATATTAATGGATATACTCCACATACGTGATATAAGCAAAAGCCACTGTGAGCAACATGCTCATGGATATGTGCACACACGCAACGATGAGTGGGATGTGCTTGAGGGTTACATTCCCAAACCGAACACTCACCATGCTTTGGAACATGATTCCTATGTACATCACGCAGGGACACTCAGTAGCACTGTTCATGTGATACCACACTTGGTGGATGGGGGACACATGTACGCCAGGGATCACTGCAGCGGCTGTACTGTGCAGAGGTGCAGGTAACACATGGCTCTGCTGTTCACAGGACACTACTCTAGAAAGGTGTCACTGGTGTGAACACTGTGGTTGTGCTTACACATAGACTTGCCAGACTGCATAGTACCCCACTATGAACTTGTGAAGCTATTACATGTCCTTTGTGCATGGTTACTTGAGTAGCCCTTCCATTTAGATTAGCTATCATGCTATTACAATGTCCTGTGACTACAAGCCATATGTATCCTGTTATTATACATTGTACATGCCAATAGACGATACCTTTGGTATGCATGATATGCCTGTTATGCTGTGTAGCATATCTGACATATCTACCTACAATACTATACATTGCACATATTTTACATAGTATCCCATAATGCAAAGCATACTTGCACAGCGGGACCATCTTAGACATGTCATTGTCGTTATATGCCCATACACATGCCTACTGTGACAGTATATCAACATATACTATCCCCTGCTATGGCACGTACTTGTTGGACATACCCTACCACTGATGGCAGGTGGTATGGAATTGTTCTGTTTCAAGCCCTCATGTAGCATCCCTTGTGGTGTCTGTGATGTTTACCTTGTGGCCCACTGCTGGACGCACAATTTCTACAAGCATTAGTTTGCTCAGCAAGACATCACTACATAAATAACTTTTCCCACTTTATGCATTGTGGAGACTTTTAATTAATGCAAACCAGGCTATACATACACTAGCATAATTAATACGAAACATGCTATACATACACTTACATACCGAGTGTTCTACATACCTTGTTATCGTTCTGGACTTTCGTCTCTATCTCTCTTACACTGTTTAAACAGTTCTATGGTATGAGCATACGGTTTGAATATCTGGCAAGCCATCCTTATATACGTGGATACCTGTAACATGTGGTTTCCTGCCGCCAATTGGTGTTCCTTAGTGACTTATTACTTGCACAACAGCTGTGCAGCTACTCCATTTGCCAATTACGTGGCAACAGTGGGGTACAACTGAATTCTCCACTTGGGCATTGCCCATTTGCCCTACCTTCGGGAAGACGGCCTGTATTGTGTTTTGTTGTGTGTAATTGCAACTGCTATGTGTAGAGACACGTATAGTTTGGAGTCATGTCCCCCATGGATTGTGTGTTACGGGTAGAGTATATGGTTCTACATGTGAGTGTACCTGTCATCCCAACCGTCTGATAATGGACTATTGCAAATAAAACCTGTAACATCGCCGTTTGTTCCATTATACAACGGCTACAATTTTGCATGGCACATGTCTCTCACAAGGTATGTTAACGCATCTGCAGATGTAATTGTCTGACTGGATGTTTGTGCTGTAATTACAGTCTGTATTGCTATAGTTTCTAGTGTGGGGGATGTAGGTGGGTGTACGTAGCATATACAGGTTTGTGGGGCTTGCATTTCTACATATTCCATATATATGTGTGTGGGTTCCTTCCCTTATTAAAGTGCTATCAGTTAGTAGACTTATGTTATGGGATTATACATTGGGCCGTTGTTAATTGGTTTCTATATAGTATGCAGGTGAGGTTGATACTTCCATTTCTCCGGAATTACAGCGATATGTAAAGGGATATTTCTAAATGACAGCTATCCCGTGTATTTCTGTCCCAGATATTTGCAATCATTGCAGTTGTGTTGGTGACAGAACCTCTTTGGCATGGGTTGCCACCTTTTCTTATGGCCATTGTTGGACACTTGTGGGACACACATTGGTGTTTACAGGCCAACACATAGCCACGGTCAGTACACAGGATAGCACATACTTTTATCCTCAATACATACTTATTGTTGTGGGACTTTGGCTACTTATCATATTGCATGTGACATTTACGTTTCTTACATACAGGCATAACTATTTCATGCAACTATTACATAATATATGGGACATAATAATGTCCTACAATCTCGGACAGTTGCCCTTTGTAATGTTTTATGTCAGGACACAACTGCCCAGGGAGGGGCTGTCCCTCCTAATGTGGGACAGGTGGTAACCGTATGCCTACGGCTAGCTATACCCACACCTACTGTAATGATCTACCTCCAAGTTGGCACTAACAGACACACAATGCGGACACAAACACACACACACACACACACACACACACACACACACACACACACACACACACACACACACACACACACATTACAGTCACACAGACATGCACACGGCACACTCAACACACACATACACAGATTAAAGCACTCACAAACACAGTTGAACACAGTACCTACATGGACCGCAACACCAGCAGCGGTAACTAAATGTCCCTTCATATCGTCATAATACTATTCGCGGTTCTACTGATCCGGTACTGTGTTCTTTCAGTCTTTCAGCCTCATGGTTATGCGTGTCAGTATGTGACACATTCCATAGTTGTCAGTATCCTACTTATTTGTACCTCCAAGATTTTATGAGTGTCGTTGACCTATCTATATATTTGCAGATACCGGTGAATCCATATATATCAACATATATCACTCTATCGCCCTTTCTATCTGTATTATATATATGTATATATATATATATATATATATATATATATATATATATATATATATATATATATATATATCTGACAGGGAAAGTGACAGGCAAGCTACACCTTTCATTGTGTACTTGGTGTATACTGTTTCCTGGACTCTGCACTTTTTTGTCTATACCTGTCACATTACACACCTGCCATAGGTTAGGGTTACCACCTGTCCTACTTTGCGAGGGACAGTCCCTCTTTGGGCAGTTGTGTCCTGCAAAATATTTGTAAAATGGCAAATGTCCTGAGATTTTAGGACAAACTTATTTCCTATAGTTTATGTAGTAGTTGCATAAAACAGTTATTCTGTATCTGAACCACCTAAATGTTATAAGAAACAGAATAAGTAACTAAAACATTAGAAGAATAAGCTTTTATCTAGGCAAGAATATGAGGTTCTGATTTTCATACTGGCTGGGTGTATGTGTCGGCCTGCAGAAATCTGACGTATGTCCCACATTGCTCATTTGAAAAGGTGGCAACACTACCGTAGGTACATCTTGGCTACCATAGTGTTAGGTGATTGTATACATGATTGCGTGTTCTACTCCTGGCAGTGGTCATTTTACCCTTCAGAACAGGCGCTATTAGTACAGGGGTGAATGATGCTGGTTTAATCACCTGTTCTGGACATCATTGACCATGATCTGCGCGATATTCGGGAACGCTTAGCCCTGTTTCGCAAATATCCGTATAGTCATATTTAAATGCCACTTACCAGCAGTGGGCAATGTATATTCCCACTAATGTGTGCTAAACATGATCTAATGACCTGCATCCGACATGCATTACTCGTGCCTTTGGGATTACTTAACATCCCTTGCAGGACATGGGACCGGGAACATGCACGACGGTCACTGCATTTATCACTTGGCCATCTGGGATGTGTACACGTGTTATAGTGTTTTGTATGTGGAGTATACTACAGCTGTTACTCCATACTGCATTCACATGGGTAACTCAGTTAGTCCACATACTGATGAGTCCAGTTAATGGTATGTCCATATGATGTTTACTGGATGTGCATTGGGTTATGTATATCACAGTGAGCTACACACGATAATGTGCTACACCTTCAAACGACTGTAGGTGGAGCATGCTGGACTGACGAATACCTGTCATGGGTACACCCCATGCCTTGACACAACATCCATGATTACATTATGTGGAGCCTCTCATTAACACAGCAGGGAATCCGTGCAGAGTGTGTGCAGAACAGTGCTTACACACATGTAATCCCGTGATTGCCTCTGCTCCACTAAGCGACAGTTGGTTACTCGATGTTGTGGCAACAACAGACACTGTTTGCCTCATTTGGTGTATGGCCTCTGACAATCGGGTGTGCACCTACCGATGTACCTGGGAACCTATACACACAGCACCAACATATGCTGATAGGCGCATGTACTGTTCACGTGTTGACATTCCGTGTTCCAATAGCTGTTGTGTGTACAATGTTTGAGGGCTGCCTATGTAGGATTCACACAGTGGGCCACCTATACATTACAATTTACAGGTGGTCATGTGTGTGTGCCATCCATTTTAGTGTGTGTGCAGGTGGAGAGGTGTGTCAGTCCGTAGGGGCCTACACTGTCAGAGTATGTGCCATACGTTCCCTCTTTGCCAAGGCGTAGGCATATTGGGCATGCCTCCGTCTGCCTACTGGTGCTGGCACAGTGTATTCGTGGTCTGAATCCCTCTGTGTCTGTGATGGCCTTGGGAATTGCGGTGGGTTATGTGGGTTTTCACCATTTTGTCCCTGCTGCAGCTGTTTCCGCAGGATCATATTATGTAGCATGGCACATACCATGAAGATGTGGGCACACGTGCCTGGAGAGTACTGCAAGGCTCCACCAGATGTGTCCAAGCAACAGAACCATTATTTCAGCATCCCGAACACACGCTCTATGATGATTCTGGTTTGTGTGTGTGCCTCATTATGGCGTTCTTGCATGGGTGTGTGTGCATTTCTGATGGGAGTCATCATCCACAGCTCCAGTGGATAGCCAGCATCCCCCACAAGGTGGCCATGTGGGATGTCCCCCCTGACAAATACCTGATACAGCTGTGAGGCATGCCAGATATGGGAGTCATGGTAGCTTCCAGGGCTGCCAGCACACACATCCATGATAATGCCCTGGGCATTGCGCACAACCTGGCAGTTGATGGAGTGGAATCTCTTGCGGTTTATGCAGCGCCTACCATGCTCACTGGGTGATGACTTGATATGTATGTGCATGCAGTCTATCGCACCCAGTACCTCCAGGTAGTGTGCCACATGGTGGAAGTGACGCATATTGCTGGCCAACTCCTCCTGAGTTCGGGGGAAGTATATATGCTCATTGGCATGTGGTAACATGGCATCCAGGAACTGGTGTAGTACCCTGGATGCTGATGCCTGTGAGATCCCCATTATATCTCCAGTTGGCCTTTGAAAGGTACCTGTGGCTAGTATTCGCAAGCTTACACATACCTTCGTGTCCACTGGGATGGGTTCCCCTCTATTGTTTCTGGTTCTCAGTCATGGCCAGCACAGCTCCACTATTTGCTGTAAGATGTCCCTGTCCATCCTGTAACGCTCTACTATCTCCAGATCATGTAGCCCCTGGTAGGTTACCCTTGGTCTGAACACTCTTCTCTTCCTCCGGGGCCTGCGGTGGTTGTTGGCATCATCCTCCACAACACTGTCAGTCTCTAACACATGGTGATGAACCACAGCTATGGCAGCTCCCAACATGTACATTTTAAAAGTTCCCCATGTGTTTACACCTATGGTGTAGTGTTTGGGAATACACAGGTGTGTGTGTCGGGTGCTTTCACACTTTATACTATTGTGCTGTGAACACCGATGATGTCATAGGGTGTGTATGTATGGTCGTAGCTACAGGGTATCTTATCCCAGGCCATATAGAGTGCAGGTTAGTACTGTGTAGGTGTGACCGCAGGGACACCACAATGTTCCTGCATGGATTGTGGCCCTGTAGGGAGTGAGAGGGTGTAATGTTAGCATTGAATCCATCCGCCAGCATGTTGCCAACATCACCTGGTTCTGTAATGTTCCTGAGTAACTGTTGTATGTGAGAGCAGATGTGGGTATTGCCATTGACTACTGACATACCACCATAATGCCTTGTGGTACACCCCGGAATGTGTCGCAGTAATGTTTACGTAGCTAGTTTTGGAGTATGTGATGAGGGATCCCGTGGTCCTACCGAGGCTGACCAGTGAGCTACCACACCCATGGGATTGTACACCACTGTGCAACGGCCTCCACCTGTTGTTGTAAATTATGTCCATGGAAATGGACCCCCAGAGTGGCGTCTGTTATCTGGTGGGTACCATCATGGCACTGTGTGGAATAGCATGATCCATACAGTCGTGTATGTGCTAATGAAGTGCACTGGGGTATGTGTCAGCGTTTGTATGTGCATTGTCCATCTGCACGGGTATCATGCCATTAACTACCGCTGTCATAAGACGTCTGTAGTAGGTGTTGTAGTACTCATGTACTGTGTATGCCGTGAAGGGTGTGGTGCCGGGATGTGGCTAACAAGGGTGATTAGCATATGTCCGAAATCCACCAATGAGGGGATAACCCCAGGTGTCGCTCACCAGTCACATGTTGGTAGTGTCCATGTCAAGGATATTGTTGGTCTTGGAGGTGGTGTGTATGGGTTGATCCAGCTGAGTGGAGGTTATGAATCATGGACAGCATTGGCCTAATTTGTCGGTACATGAGTGGCTATCCCAGTTAAGTGTGGGGTAGTGTCAGTCTCACATCAGTAGTATCTGTCTGAGCCCTACTGTCCAGTACACCAAAAACGAGGTCTGGTAACTGTGGGGTATGTTGTTGAATCTGTAGCTTGTTACAATGTGTATAGCAGTTCTGGACACAGTTAGTTGCACATGGAGCACCTCTGATGCATTGTGCTAAGTAACTAGCCAGGATGTGTGTACAACATAGTGGAATATGGGAACACCTCAGCAGTGGGTGTGCCGGTCCAGGTACATGCCTGAAAGGTATGGTCTGTATATAACCTGTCATTGCAGGTGTGCTCTGCAGAGCCTAGAGGCAGGTCTAAGTCACTGTAGAGATATTGAAGTGGTGCATTATAAGGAGTGCCTTGCCTGCGTGCGTCAGAGATGAAGATGTCACGCATTGTGTCACATGACCCCATGTTTTGCTTGCCAGTTCCCATTCTGGTGGTGAATGTTATTGGAAACTGTGCAAGACAGGCAGTATAGAAGCAGAAAGAGCCTTACATGTGATCTGTACTTCCAGGGCTGACAGGTGCAGGTCATCTGTGCCAAAGCATCGTGTTGTCTGACCATGTCAGTCAAAGCAGACAGATACCAGATGCCTGTGGAATGACAGCAGAAGCATAGGCAACTGTTGAAGTGACACAGTCAGTCATTGTACAGTGGTATCAGGTCCGGATGAATGCATAATGCTCCCCAGGGCTTGGGCTACAAGACTGCTGAGCTATTGCATGTCCCTGCACATGTAGTTTGTGAAGTTGCATCTCAGAGCAGTCACACTAACATGGAGAATGACAGTCACATTGTACCTGGTGAGGTGTGGCATGGGTGCATAGGTTATGTTGCAGAACCAGTTACCCGACAGCAAGATGTAAGCGACTATCACCTTGTGTAGCCCGCTGAGTGGAGCAGCAGTGTGGCCGCCTACAGAGTCACCTATGACAGGTGTGTTGTGTATGTTATAACACCCTATTGGCTGTATGTGATGGGCACACATGAGTCTGTGGGCTATAAGTTGTTGTTGTTGTGTTTGCTGATGGGGGCTGCCTTTGGTGCCTACACGGAGTATGGAGAGGTGCTGCACATATTGTCCTCGTATGTGTGGCCTGTGGTGGAGATCTTGTGAGACTATGTGATGAGTGGGGTGTCTTGCGAATGTTACACATCCCCACATGAGTGTCAGGTGCAGTCAGGGTTGGTGACAGCATTACCCCCAGCAGGGCTTCATATGTGCATCCGCCACAGGCTGTAGTGTCGTATGTTGGGAGGTGAGCATTGACTGTGTACACGAGACAATTGCTCTATTGCCACATGTCATCATATAGACAGGCAATAGCACTGGTACGTGACAGTTGGACATGCCTGTATATACAACCATGTCTCACAAGATATGTGAGTTACGTGTGTACAACAGCTGTTGTACTGTAAGCAAGCTGGAAATGTAAGGACAGACAGTGTAACTATGAGAAATGGTGTGGAATCGGTGCTATATTAATCAGTAGCTCATGACGTGCTCACAAGTTCTGAACAAGTGCTGAGCATGAACATACAATACAGATAGGGTGTTGGATAATATCAATCCACAAGTGGTGTTGACAGTCATAATTGGTGGCACCGCACTATAACCCTGCTGAATATGGTCTGCAAGTCCATGAACCATTATCAATATAGATGTTAGCAGTACAGATGTACATGACAGTGCGGATGTTTGACTACATATACCTTTGTATGTCACAGGAGTGTTCTACCAGTGGCCTGTTGACAGAATCACAACTACAAAGGGTGCCAGAGTGACATGTGCATATCACACCAGTGCCAGCTACAGTAAAACAGGGTTAATGTGTTGTACTTCACCATCATTGTAGCCCATACCACACAGACAAATGTCAGGCATCTGTGTATGTAAGGATGTGAATGGCCATGACCTATGAGCAATAGCTGTCTCAGTGTTGTGAACAACATACAGAATGGGCTGTGTGGGTGAGGTGTGTGACATATGTGCACATTCTGATGGATGATATCAGCATTGTCACCGCTAGGTGAATATCCCTGTACCCATTAACTACCCCCTAGGCTGTGGTCAACATTATGGACACTGTGTAAGGGATGGTGCTGTGCAGTACACCTCCCTGAGTTGGTGACGTCTCCAGGCCCCTTAGGTAGTCATACGAGGTACCCATGTCATGACGGGGTGCCATCCATGAGCACGGAGATCATTGGACAGGCATACACAGCACTCGGGTGACCAATATTGGAAAACATATCACCTGTAAGGGGTATTGGCCATGCGTGGATGGGCGATACCAGCCTTCACAATCCTCACCTCTACTATGCAGCATGCTGTCTACCTTGCATAAAGACATTTGCTACACTATGCTGTTGGTTATGCTACATGTCCATATCCTGATCTGAAAGACATACGTCATGGGCAGCCACCGTCCTACTACTAGTATCGCCACATGCTGGGCAGATCACTGTGCCATACATGTGACATACTCCCGCCATACCATGCAACCCTGTCCATCAAAGCTGCACATGTCATCCATGTCATACATGGTGTGATGGCTGCATGGTAGATGTAGTATCAACTGTCTGGATCAGTAATGTGGCACTGATGCACCTCGCGGTGGCATAATGGCTGTCGCATACAGCTAGGAAACCTTGCCCGTACATGCTATAGTTGATAACCATCCCTGCAAATGATGTCCGACTAGCCATTGTCCCTTGTCTATCACATGTGTAACACAGGCGATCCGTGGCAGGATGTTGAACAGCTGTACAGTGCCGTGTAGATGTATATGGCAAAATGCATGCATGTAAAGGTTTCCATACGTATGTGTGCATTGTCACTGCTCAAGTCCATTAAGGCTGTGTATGTGTTGATATGTGACATATACACAGCATCAAGGTCAACAGCATTACCGTGGACACATCCAGGCATGTGCAGATAGGTAAGAACACCAGTGCAGGCAAACAGACATGCCCACATCAAGACAGCATTCACATGTAGTATAAACAATGTAATGAGGTGACACACATATATGGTGATGATATCCAATGCGTAATGGGTGTCACATGTGTGTGATACAAACATGTCAGTCATGTCAGTGTCATGATGATTTGCAAAGATAACTGTGCAGATGTACCAGATTCACTAGAAATGTATATGCAGCAGTATCTCTGTACATCTCTGAAACTGTGACCTGTCACCATCATTATGTCTTACAGATAATGCCTCATACACGCCTGCCAGTGTACAGCCACCAGGAGGATGATGTCCTCATCCCGTACCTCCATGAGAACTATGAGGTGTTGTTCAGCCATGTGCCACAGCATGCCCAGCAGTGGGACGACCTGTGGCAGGATCTTCGCAGTAGGGTGAATGATGTGGGTGGCTATAACCGCACCTACCAGCAGGTGCGCAGACACTGCACGGACTTGATATGACATGCAAAACAGCGTGCCACTGCAATCGCCAGGGTACAAGGTGGAACAGGTGGTGGGCCACCAACCAGCCCCCACTCACACACACCGAGGAGCTACTGGCCAGTCTGGGGACACCCTCAGAACAGAATTCACAAACACTAGCTGCCATCATGGAGGTGGGTGTCTCCCAACCAATGAGCCTGGAGTTGCCTGGTAAGTCAGTACTGCACATATGGCCATTATATCCCATTTAGTTGCATGTGTCACTGTACATTATGTAATGTAACAACATATGCAAGGTATGCGGACACACATGCTGCATACTACAGTATGCTACCCTGTGTATGCACACATGTGCATACCATATGCTATTGTACAGGCGACTGTGTTAACATGCACAGTGCACCCTGTGGCTGTCATACAGTCATGGATAATGTTCATACCCTATGTCACCCCTATACAGGTACCTCTGGCGTGCCGCATAGACATGAGTCCGTTGCAGGTGAGACTGTCATCAGTATCAGGCATGTTAAAGCTTAGATCTATTCGCCATGTGGCCAGTTAACACTTGTACACTTGATGTTCATTTCAGTCACGATATACAGGTCGCATCACCCATCATTCACACAGGCCACCCATGTGCAATATATACAAACGAAATGATACACCGACATGAAACCACAGTATTTGTCATTGCTACATGTGTGGACAGCTGTGCATACAATGGTGGAGGTGTTCTACAATGGATGCATATGTACTATACATTGGAACAACATGTGTGGTACGCAAACAGTACCACACAGTGAGCTGTGTTATGGGCAGCCCACAGGAGTTACCATTGTATTATATGCACCTGCAATGGGTGCACACATTGTGATGTGCCATCTGACATGTCCCAGACACGTAGTGTTTTGGCTGCAATATTACCACACTATCCCATAACCCATACCCCACATACCAAACATACAACCTGTTGTCTGCATAGCCCTGTGAATGGTGACATATCTGACATCGATGGGTGTATGTCATATGGGACAACACAGACATGTGTGATAGATGGTCATCACACACATTTGTCCAACACATGTGCACACATGGCCATGGGGGATGGCCACAGACATGTAACCACACAGTAGATGTGATGTGTATACACCCTGTTTCACATTATCCACACATGGTCCAATTATAACTTTAGTTGACCAATTATACAGTTGATGTGGTACACTGGACATCCTAAAAGCCTGTGCACAGCTACTGGAGGTGTCACTGACGTCTACCATATAAGATGTGTAGAACATCACCACTGTGTCATAGGTTCATAGGTTCATAGGATCATACTAGGCTATCTGCCCTGGGGCATTTATAAGCCTAGCCCGATTGTGTTTGGCTTATGCCACCCCTTGATTTGAGTATACTGTGCCCTTTTCAAAGTTTAGTTTACTGTGCCTCTGTCTAATAGTGATACGGAAGTAATCCCCGGGACAAACCTATGATCCCCCATCCACTCATCAAGATTCTTCTTGAAGAGAGTCAGTGAGGTGCTCTGCCTAACATGAATTGGAATTGTATTCCAGAGCAAAGGGAGCCTCTGGGTTATAAATCTGTCCCTCTAGCATGTTCTATTTATTTCTGTGCTGAGGTTCAGGTCCCTCGAGCACGTGGCTCTAAGGGATTTAGATTTACTGAGGTGGAGTATGTCCATTAATTCTGGGTTGGACATAGCTTTATATGTCAGGCATAGATCGCCTCGAAGTAGGCGGTATGCAACTGAGTAGAGCTGGAATTTTTTTAACCGAGCAGCATATGGCATCTGTTTGAGTCCCTTGATCCTCCTGGTGAGGTACTTTTGGGGTCTTTCTAATTGCTGCAGGTGTCAGGTAAGGTACATCCCAAAGGGGGCATTGTATTCTATGATGGACCTGATGAGGGATAAATAAAGGGGCATGATTACCTCTCTTGATCTAGATGTGAATCCTTTCATGATGAGGTGGGCTATGTAGAAGGTCTTTCTAACCACTTTGGCAATGTGGTTGTCAAAGGAGAGATTGCTATCAACTTGGGTCCCCAGATCCCTAATTACTTTCTCTGTACTTAATGGGTTACCACCTATGTGGTAAGTTGTGGGCATATTGTTTTTGCCAAAGGGTATGACTATACACTTTTTGGCATTTAGCTTTAGACCATGGCTCTGGCACCAGTTATCCATCTCTGCGAGACCTTTTTGAAGGATGTTTGTGTCAGCTGGAGAGTCGATTATGGCACCCAGTTTGCAGTCATCTGCGAACTTGCTGAGCCATAGTCCTTCCATGTTGGCCTGAACCTCAGAAAAGTAAATACTGAACAAGAGAGGTCCCAGGACAGAACGTTGTGGGATGCCACTTGTGACCGGTTTCGAGTCTGACATGGCTCCAGCAACTCTGACTCTGTGGGTTCTGTCTTTGAGCCAATTTGCGACCCATCTTGTGACATAGGGGTTTATATTTAGGCTGGATAGCTTATCTGTGATGCCCGAGTGGGGTATTGTGTCAAATGCCTTTGCGAGGTCCAGATAGGCTGTGTGAACTACCTTCCCTTCATCTATGGCCTTGGTGACTGTTTCGAAGAAGTCGACCAGGTTCAAAAGGCAGGATCTGCTCTTGACAAAGCCAAATTGGGTAGGATCTAGTGTCTGTAGGTCCCCAATGTCTTTGTTTATGACTTCCATGATGATCATCTCCATAGCCTTGCAGACTAGGCTAGTCAGGCTTATGGGGCGATAGTTTCCAGGGTCCGCAAAGGCGCCACCTTTGTGGAGTGGGACCACTTTTGCTGTACGTCATTCTTTGGGCACATATCCTGTAGTGAGGCTGAGATTGTACAGCAGTTTTACTTGAGGGATTAGTTCTTCTTGGAGTTCATGTAGGACGCAACCCAGGACGCCATCTGGCCCCATGGAAGCAGTGTTTTTTGCGTTGGAGAGGGCGGCCTTCACCTGAGCATCAGAGATGTTTGAGAGGCTGCACTCTGCCGGGTTAGATACTTGCTCTTTTGGGGGGGGGTGGAGATGTTTGCACTGAACCTGTCTGCCAGGATATTGGCAACGTCTGTGGGTTCAGTGTATTTTTTGCCGCTTAGAATCAACTCAGAACAAGTCTGGGAGTGGCATCCCAGGTTCCTAACATAACTGAAAAAAGCCTTATGATTGTCTTTAGCGTCCTGTGCAATTTTTCTCTCGAAGCTGGCCTTGGAGGATTTTATGAGGGATCGTAATTTTTTGCTAGTACTGATCAGAGATGCCTTCCCTTTTAGGGATTTTGCTCTATCATGTAGTAGCTTCCTCCTTCTGTTGTACAGTTTATTTATGGCTGGGGTCCACTAGACTGGACGCCTGCCTTTTGATGATTGGGTCTTGATTTTGTTTGGGATAGCATGATCCATGCATTCCTGGAGATGTCCGTAGAATGCGTTTATATAGGATTCTGCAGTTTGGGCCGTAGTTTCCACTGGCCCTGGGGCCTTGAAGGATTCCACTTCAGTTTTGAGAAGTGTGAAGTTCGCTTTTGAGAAGTTTTTCACTGTGGTTTTCTGAGCTGGGGGTGGGGTCGGGATGTGGATATCCAGTGAAATTAATTTATGGTCTGATCTTACCAATGAGGCATATACTTCTGGTATGGAGCATAGAGTCCCCATGTTGGTAATGATCAGGTCTAGTATGTTTTCCCCTCTTGTGGGAGTGGTGACTAGTTGTTCCATAGCATTTGAGTTTATAAATTCCAGGAACCTTTGGGCTAAGGTGCTGGGGCTTGAGTAATGCTCCCAGTCTATGTTTGGGTAGTTGAAGTCACCCAATATAATGGTGTTCGGAGAGATCTTCATGTTTTCCAATGTTTTCAGGAAAGCCGAGTGGGATTCCTGACTTTGAGAGGGTGGTCTGTAGGATGCTATAAACTGAAAAGCAGTCTTGCCCACTGTTAGTTGCACATGGATGGTCTCCGTTACTTCGTGCAATGCCACTAACTTGGAGGTGTGGATATCCTTGATAAATATGGAAACTCCCCCTCCTTTTGTGGTTTGGTCCAGGTTTTGGGGCCGAAAAGCATGATATGAGGTATAACCTGGTAGTGCTGGGGTGCTTTCTGGTTTCTGTCACTGCACAGATATCGATGTTCTCCATACTGAGGAGAGCTTCGAGTGCATGCATCTTGAGGTTAAGACTTCTGGTGTTTAGCAGCATTACCCTTAGTTTCTTTTTCCTTGTGCTGTCTATGGATGTGGGTTTGACTTTTGAGCCTTGCCTAAAAAAGGCACTATGGGGGTGGCAAGAGCCTTTGCCAATATCTGAAAGCCCAGGGGTGACAGGAGCAAGCTGTCCCTAGTGAAGCAATGTGGCTTGTCGAGCATGTCATTCCAGGCTGGCAGACACTGGATCCCCCTTGAATGACACCAAAATTTTAGCCAATTGTTGAAATCGATCATTTTGTCTTTATACTGTGGCATCATTCTAGGTGAGGGTAAGATGCTGCTCAAGGTCAGGGTCATACCGGCCTGGGATACATGATCAGAGATCTCCTCTATGTCTCTTTTCATGTAGTTGAGGGAGGTACATCTCACGTCATTTACGCCAGCATGTACAATGACTGAGTCATATTTGTATTTGCTTTGGAGTGACCTGAGTGCTTCCGTTATGTGGCGGATTCTAGCGCCCGACAGGCAGCTCACTGTGACCTTCTCTTTATTCAGCCTGGTGAGCGGGATGTCAGTGTGTCTGACAATAAAGTCACCTATTACAAGAGTATCAAGTGTGTTATTCAGCCTTAAGGGCTGTGACTGCTTGGCACACTGACTTTGTGTGCTATGTGTTGTACGTGTTTTGTTTTGGGGTAGCGTTTGCTTGGATGTCTGCTTTGGAGGTCTCTGTTGCTTAGGTAGATTTTTATTTAGAGCCTCCGAGTATGTTTTTGTGTTTTTATGTGTTTGGTTCGCTGTTGTGGTGGGACTGTGTGATACTGGAATTGTGTTGTGTGAGGTTACCTTCTCCTCCTGACTGGTTACACCAGTTTTGAGATGAGAGCTCAGCCTCCAGTTTGGCTATATGGTTGCATCTCTCACATATATTTAAACCTGTTTGGAGGAGGAGAGGGTTGTCCGTGTACATGAGACAGTTGTAACATTGCCTCAAAATTCCCAGATTCACCAGCTGGACTGGAGAGAAAACCATTGACTGACCTTTGGACATGCTAGAGTAATATAGGGAATTGAATTAAAATGGACCAATAGGGGACAAGGTAATCATTGAGAGTATAAGAGTAAGTGGTGCTTATGGTTTATTAGTGCTAACTTGTAAAATTACTTATTTGGACCAGTGAAGGGCTTTAGAATGAGAATATGGTGTTTAATTTGAGAGACAGAGCAGTTCTAAGGGATGGCCACAGACATGTAGCCACACAGTAGATGTGATGTGTATACACCCTGTTTCACATTGTCCACACATGGTCCAATTATAACCTTAGTTGACCGATTATACAGTTGATGTGGTACACTGGACATCCTAAAAGCCTGTGCACAGCTACTGGAGGTGTCACTGACGTCTACCATATAAGATGTGTTGAACATCACCACTGTGTCATAGCATGACAGTAGTCACCTGTACAGCTTTCACAGACATTGACACCACATCAGGTCACAGATACTGTGCATTTCCCATTACCTGTGCACCTCGTGTGTGTGGTACATCAATGTCACATGGGAAATGGTGAATTGATAAGTCTGTTATGTGTGGACATTGTTGCCAGGCAGCTAAGACTCTGTAGTAGTTGTGCAGGGGTGTCGACTGTAGGTCCTCCAGTGAGCTGTCACATGACACAGCATGGTTTGGTGTGTATACACCTCAGCAATATAGACGCCTCATGATGCCATGCAATGGCACAGTGTCTGTACTTCACACTGTATAGCAATGTAGATGGATCACCCTACCCTTCCATGCTCATGAACATTTGCTAAACATGCATTCTATCTGTAGGGCATACAGACAACACTGCAATGTGATGCCCATTACGATGCTGTACATGTGTCAGAACACCATTGTGTCAGACATATATGCATGTTAATGCATACATCAGCGAATTACATGTCAAGGTCACGTCAGCCATGTGTACTGTTATCCTGTTCTGGTCCACATGGTGTATCACAGGGATGCATGCATACTACCATGATTGTGTGAACTGCATGGCTACTGATATGACACCTGCTTGCTGTAGTGTGCACGCCAGGGAGGTATGGTAACTAACACTATTAATGTCTGAGCTGCATGCCGTCCGCTGCATCACAGGCATGATGCATGCCATCTGTCAAATCACATGCATGGTATGTGTGTGTGTTTGTGTTTGTGTGGGTGTGTGTGTCTGTGTGTGTCTGTGTGTGTGTCTGTGTCTGTGTCTGTGTGTAACTGTGTCTGTGTGTGTCTGTGTGTGTCTGTGTGTGTGTGTCTACTGTAATTTAGTCTTTCTTTTCATTCACAGGTGATGTAGGTGTTTAACCCTCCTGCGGTCCATCTGATGCTAGTGTGCCCACAGATACTAGCAGTGATGAACATATGCATGAGGTACAGTCAGGGTTGTCAGGGGCTGAATCTGTGCCAATGGTTGCCATCCCAGCTATGTCCCCCTCTTCCCTGCACACAGTTCTGCTGCCAACACATACTGCATCACCAGTGGACATAGAGGAAGGACAGTCAGCGTCTGTTAGCGTGGGACAGGAACGTCTGGTGGCTACAGAAGGTGTGTCTCCACACCATGGTGTCAGTGTAATGACAGCAGATGTGCCACACAGGCATGCGGCCGGTGCTGCTCGTAGGAGGACCTCTGGCAGACATGCACCTGCAGGACAGAGCGCAGCAGCTGGTATCACCAGACGCATGTTCCAGACTGTAATGACGGTGCAGACACATGCTGAACGGCAGAACAGAGAAGAGCAGAAGCTGCAGAGGGCTGCTATCCGTACCCTAAATGACAACATCCAGGCATTGGCAAATGCTCAACAGCAGATTGTTGATGTTCTGGACAGGCGATTGGGTGACATGGTCGGAATTCTTGACCGTGGCATGGCAACCAGCGAGCGTGAGCTGTCTGTGCTGGAACATCTGGTAGGAGTGAGGCGTAGGCCACGTAGACGTAGAAGAGCTACACCACCTAGTGCAGGTCAACGTGAGCGTGCCACCTCACATGCTCGCTCCCATAGTGCCAGTAGCAGTAGCAGTGCAGCTGGTGCTGCGCTGTCCACACCAGGACACAGCAGGCCACGTGGACATGGCCCTGGACATTCCCAGTGGGGACATGGCTCCAGTGCACTTGTCATCGGACAGTAGCCAATCTGTACCTCTGCCTGGTAGTGCCCGTGCAACCCCTGGCAGGCACAGGTCACGTGGCCGTGGCCGGACACAGTGAGCTGTACAACCTGGTCTGTACAATCTGGAGCTGTCAATAATACCCCTGTGTAGGCCTCACAAAAGGCAGAACTGTGTGCACACATACACGCACACAGCAGACACATCTGTAGGGCGCCACAACACCCACATGCATACTAAACAGACATGTCCAATCATGTCACCAGCCCTTACCCGCACACATGATGTCATCCATAGGTGCAACCTATGCCCCTGGCAAACATTATTACCCTGGGCATATGATGAAGCCTGTGCCGCATCCCTGTAATCCACACCATCGGTGCAGGGACATGCTCAAATGGTCTGATGCACAGGGTGAACAGAATAGTGAGAGAAGTGTGTATATCATTAGTTGTGTATGAATAGTGAGAGAAGTGTATATTACATTAGTTGTGTACTGTTAACACACAACAGACATACCATGTAGTACAGGTTTAGCATGCATTGTTATATGTTCACAGTATGTGTCTTGGTAACAACAGTAACAGCATGTTGGTAATGATGCCCTTGTTCCCTCCTTATGGTTTACTTGCATGTGCCTACAGGTAACAGTGTTTGCAGTCTCCCATGTGTAACTGTGGAGTACTCACAGGCACATATGGCAATATCAGCATGCTATACGTAGCCTCAACCTGACTGTTGGAAAGGCTAACATACCACAGATGTCCACACATATACTGATCCAGACACATGTGGGCAGTTTAATAGGCTACAGTGGTTAGAGATGTTACATCCATACCAGGTCACATCACAGGTATTTTGACATGGTGCAGGGGTTGTACACAGCGGTCCAGCTGATGCTAATGTTAGAGGCCACCTGATAGCATGAGCCCTCACTGTGTAGCAGTCATACCCTGTCACATTACAGGAACATGCACACACTCTTGGGGTCAACAACACTGTAACGCACACCCCATAGTGTTGAGGTGAGGACCCCTGCCTATGTAGTCATCACCCTCACAGTACTGTGCACCCACGTGACGCGACACAGAGAAAGAACATGTACAGGTAGCCAGTATGGCTGAGACCTATGGCATCAACAGGGTAGTAGACTGCATCACCATGAGGGGTTAGGGATCCTGTGTGTTCTGTATGGTAGCATACACCCTCACTCCATGCACCAGATAGCCATACATGCATGCATACATACACACACACACACACACGCACACACTGTGGAGACCACAAATGTCATATACATACAGATAGCTGATGTGTGTGATACACACACCACACCTGCCTGCATCATGCTTTCCACACTGCAGTATGTACAGATCTCTACAACAGTGTACAGGGGTGTGTAACAATTGGGATGTATTTCCCACCATATGTGGCATATATGGTCACACAAGCAAACACACATGGCAGTACTGTGAATGATACACCTGCTATATGATGATACATCTGACAGACATGCAGCAGTATTGGCCACATTATGTGCACCAATGCTATGTCTGGCAATTGTGCTGCTATATGCACACGGGAGGATGTAAGTGTTACAGGTGTCAAGAGACGTACAGTCAGTAACACCTGACCACTGTGTAGGTTTTATCTCTTCACCGTCAAGTAACAGTAACATAGCGTACTGTTTGCACATGTAATGGTAGGATAGCGTGTGACACACCTGTGAGCCATCCCCGGCAAACATCCATCTACACAGGTGGATCACCACTTTATGTACACACATCCATCCATACTGATGTACATCTTACCGTACTGTCAGTATGTCACCATATACAGGTGTCAATGATGGGGCTGCATTGCAACTGCATGTTGTAGTTAGGCACAGATGAGTTACTTACATCAGCTACTGTACATGCATGGTAGCTGCATGCACACTACAGATTGTACATGTGTGTTGGTCCTATATGCCGGTCATGTAGCCATGTTTGTATGCATTGCAGTTGGTGGACATGTGTGTTGACATACATAACACATAGACTGCTGTATGATGTGATGGGTGTCATGGGTAACTAGAACAGAGGGAATGTGTCCTTGGTCAACATTGCTACCTTATGTACTGTTAGCATTCAACAGCCATGGACCCACCTTCCATTTGCATGTGTATGATTGCTGTAGCCACTTGTCTGCACGGAGGACAGCAAAAGCTATGCTATGTACATATGTGTTGTGTGTGTGGTCCATGCACATATCCACTGCAATTACATGTATGACATATCCAAACGTGTGTTCATTGGTGTACAGCGACAGTCATCTGTCACAGCTGTGTAAGAGCCAGGGCCCCTGGTATGTGTAGAGCCGACCTGGTTATATACAGTGGTATCATTGCAATGCATAACACATGATGGAACCCTGTCTGTACATGTGTAGTCTGCACAGTTGCTGTAGACCTATGTACAGTCCACTGATCATGAGTCACTCGGTGTTGTGTTAATGTATGGCTGTGTATTGCTGGTCCAATGACATGGTGATGTCTGAGGGCTACATTGTAGACTGTGGTGTATACCTCTGTGATCTGCACCTGGGACATCTGTGATGGCTCCTGAGTGTGTACTGGTCAATACATGTGAGTGGCCTTCATGTACGTGGGGACAGTAATACCATACTGGGCTCTTCCATGTTTAGAATCCGTGTGCATGCAAGGCGGCCCTTTGCAACTGCTAAGTGTGTGAGCATGCCCAGTATGCCGTTGTGTAGATGGACACACAGTACATTCCAAACTGCACCCTTCCGTGTTTAGAATCCATGTGCATGCAAGACGGCCCTTTGCAACTGCTGTGTGAGCATGCCCTGTACGCTCTTGTGTAGATGGACACACAGTACATTCCAAACTATGCCCTTCTGTGTTTAGAATCCGTGTGCATGCAAGACGGCCCTTTGCAACTGCTAAGTGTGTGAACATGCCCAGTATGCTGTTGTGTCGATGGACACACAGTACATTCCAAATGGACGTGTGATACTAAGCATGTGGGCATGGCCAGTGACACCTTTTGTCAGTGATGTGCATCTGTGTATGGGCATGGCCATTGACATCCTGTATAGCGATGGTGGCCCTCCAGGCAACAGATGTCCATTTTCGACATCACGATGGATGCCTACATTGAACACACTGGTTGACTGTCTTGAAGGGTGTACTGTCTGTGGTGCGTCCCATATCTATGTAGTGTTGTTGTAGTGCTCCATAGATATTTAGTTGCCCCGATCACACCACTGCCATGAGTTTGTCTACGTCTACCTTGGGACAGTAATATGCTTTCAAACTGCTCACTCTCTATACATTCCCTATTGGCGTCCTTGCCTTTGTGGATGATGTCACCCACCTAGAATTATGCCTCTGGGAGTGCTGTGTTCAGTAATCTCAGTAGCGTGCTCTGTAAATGCGTAATGCTGTGGTGTGATAAGGTAGTTAGGTGTATGTTTGACTCCCAGCCCTGCCAAGTGTGTGTGTGTTTGTTTGTGTGTTTCCAGCTGCCTGGGGACACAGTAATGCTTTTAGATGCCTCATACCACATACATTCCCTATCAGCGTCTTTGCCTTTGCGGATGATGTCACTCACCTAGAAGCATGCCTCTGGGAGTGCTGTGTTTAGTAATCTCGGTAGCGTGTTCTGTAAATGCATAATGCTGTAGTGTGTTAAGGTAGTTAGGTGTATGTTCGACTCCCAGCCCTGTCAAGTGTGTGTGTGTGTGTGTGTGTGTGTGTGTGTGTGTGTGTGTGTGTGTGTGTTTCCAGCTGTCTGGGGACACAGTAATGCTTTTAGATGCCTCACACCACATACATTCTCTATCGGTGTCTTTCCCTTTGTGGATGATGTCACCCACCTGGAAGTATGTCTCTGGGAGTGCTGTGCTCAGTAATCTCGGCAGCGCATTCTGTAAATGCGTAATGCTTTAGTGTGATAAGGTAGGTAGGTGTATGTTTAACTCTCAGCCCTGCCAAGTGTGTGTCTGTGTGTGTGTGTGTGTGTGTGTGTGTGTTTCCAGCTGTCTGGCGACACAGTAATGCTTTTAGATGCCTCACACCACATACATTCCCTATTGGCGTCTTTGCCTTTGCGGATGATGTCACCTACCTAGAAGTATGCCTCTGGGAGTGCTGTGTTCAGTAATTTTGGTAGCGCGTTCTGTAAATGCGTAATGGTGTAATGTGATAAGGTAGTTAGGTGTATGTTTGACTCCCAGCCCTGCCAAGTGTTTGTGGGTGTTTCCCGCTGCATGACAGCAATACATTGCGTTTACACTATTCACTATCCATAGAATCCGTACGGTGTCTTTGCCTTTGATGCTGATGTCAGCAAGCTAGACGTATGCCTGTGTGAATGCTGTGATCTAGTAATCATGGTAACACATTCTGTAAATGCATAATGCTGTAGTGTGATAAGTTAGTTAGGTCTGTGTTCTAATCCCAACCCTGCCAAGTGTGTGTGTGTGTGTGTGTGTGTGTATGTATATATATATATATATATATATATATATATATATATATATATATATATATAAATATATATGGATCCCCTTCACTACACCGACACACCACAACGCCGACACCCAAAACACCGACACCAAAAGACCGACAACACACAATACCGACAACGCACAAAACCTAACACCATAACACCTACACCCAAAACACCGACACACAAAACGTAAACTACACATTACACAAAACTATACATGCACTAACCTTAACCCAAACCCTAACCCTAAGGTCCGACACAACCGCACACTTACCCTACCCGCACCCTAACCCTAACTCACTTAACCCACCCCTAAACCTACAGTCCATCACTATCGCACACATACCCTACCTGCACCCTAACCCTAACTCACTTAACCCACCCTTAAACATATAGTCCGTCACTATCGCACACTTACCCTACCCGCACCCTAACCCTAGCTCACTTAACCCGCCCCTAAAACTACAGTCCCTCACTATCGCACACTTACCTGTCCGCTCCCTAACACTAAATCCCTCACTCTATTGCACACTTACCGAGTCACGCTCACACCTTGCCCATGTCGGTGTTTCGTCCGTCGGGTTCTCACCTTGTCGGTCATCTGAGTCGTCGGTCTTCTCGTCTCCTTCTGTAGAGTGTCGGTCTTCTAGCGTGTCAGTCTACTGAAGGGGACCCATATATATATATATATATATATATATATATATATATATATATATATATATATATATAGATATAGATATGTATGTGGATATTAGCACTATTGAATGTGCTGCATTATCCGTACTTGATCACCTTGGATATATCTAAATCTGCTATGGCTCTATGATAGTGCACATACTGTGTGATCCTGGGTTATAGTTGTGTAGTGACCAGTTATTTTGTTGCTGGGTATTACAAGGGACATTGAAAACAATGATAGTACAGCAGCTTTAAACAGTCGTGTGCACATCTCAGCAACAGTCAGCAGTGGTTATTACATTGGAGGATGTGTATGGCTCATATAACTATGTATTAAATGACAATACTATGCAAATTAGGTTAACATTACTGACTCCCATTTATCCACAGGTTGTGATACAGATCCCAAAAATGTATGTGTGTACATTGCCAGGTGCAGGACTGGAATATTGTTGAATGCATGGAGGGGTGTCCATGGCCAGAAATGGCGATCTGTACAGCCTGGCAGGTACGGTCTGTGACTGTCCCACAACCTCCTGTATATGGCTGACACATGCTGAAACTGTGTACATGCAGACACACACACATAAAACAAACAGCTAGGGCTAACACATACACACACACACATTGCATCAGCATTGGGCCATGCAAAAACTGTTGTCCCTCACACACACACATACATACATGTTGATTGGATGGCTCAATGACAGGCTCTGGAAAAGAAACAACATACCCTGTGCATATGATGACATCTGTGCCACCTCCTGTAATGTGTACCATTGATGCAGGAACAGACTAACATGGTGCTGATGCACAGGGTGGCTTTATAGCACTGTATTCACGTTAAAATGTTGTTAACACAAAGTGTGATATCCTTCTAGGTGTATGTAAGCAGGCATGATGCATTACAGCTATGATCATCAATGTAGTATAGTTTACAGCACTGTTACTTCTGAAGATTTATTATCCATCCACGTGCCATTTGACTGACGTGTGTAGTATTGGCTGCATGTGTTTCAGAGTGTGCAGTACGTGTGTGATGTGTGTAGTACAGATTTACATGTATTTATTTGTGAACATGGTGAAGGTGCACTGTCTGCATGTACATGTATAGTGGACACATTGAAATGGTGACATGCCCTGTATTACACACCGTCAACACTTCATAGTTTCTATTGGTAGCCAGTATGCATTATAATACACATATTGTTGTACTTGTCTACACATGTGTGTATGATATGGTTTTACACGGTGCTGTGGGTGATACTGTTACTATCTGTAATTGTTTTGCATTATAGTAGTAGACACGACCTCAACAGTCTGAATAACCAATTGTTATATGGTATCTTCACAACTGACCCACACATGTGGGACACACAGTACTATGTGGATCCTTCATGTACTATACTATACTATACCAGTAAGTACTGGTATTGACCACCACACATTGCTGGGACCATTACTATTTGACATATAGCCATGTTAGTTACAAGCAAAGACAATAGGGATATTCCTGTCCACATCTGAAAATCCATACTGTGGCCTACAATGCATTCTGCACATGACACAGTTATTCTACACAAGGGTATCATACAGACAGATATGTGTTATCCAACCCATGCTGTGAACCTATAAGGCTAAAATGAGTTAGTCATCCACATTTACTACACATACTATACCAACAGTAACACATAGGTATTAGGCCCCAATATGTATAATGGGTAACAATGTGTACATATAGACAAGTGCTATGTCATTTGCCCTTTGATATTTGCATTTACAATGGTATTTTGAAGTACATCACTGTATCACATAAACAATGAGAGGTCTGCAAGCATATCCACCAAGGTGGTTGTACAACTATGATGAATGTCCATTATTGACAGACTTTGCTGTGTTTGAACTGTTCTGCAGTAAAACACATACATGAACAGTCACTCACACTATCTATATAAACTGTCATGTGTGTGTGTGACACAGATGACCTAGGCCACAGACAATTCTGGTACATGTAGTTGGCAAGTGCTTTAATGCTCCACCACATGTGTCCAGGCACCAGAACTGTGCAGCACAAACACATGCTAGATTACATTTTCTGTTTGTGCGTGTGCCTCATTATGGCATTCCTGTTCATGTGTGTGTGCATTTCTGATGTGTGTCATCAGCCACAGTTGAACTGCACATCCAGCATCCCCCACTAGGTGACCATGAGGGTTGTCCCCATTGCCAAATGTTTTGTACAGCTGCGTCAGATGCCACATATGGGAAGCATTATATTTTCCAGGGCAGCCAGCACACACATTCAGTATTATGGGCTGGCCATCACACACAAACTGCCACTTGATGGAGGGGAAGCCCTTGTGGTTGATGTAGGCCCTACCACGCTCACTGGCTGGTGCTTTGATGCATATGTGTGTGCAGTTTATTGCATCCAGTACTTAGGGTATTCCACTAATGTGTGGAAAAGACACATATTGCTGCCCAATACCTCACGGGAATTAAGGATATATACATGATCATTGACATGTGCTGACATGGCATTCATGAAATGGTGCAGTACCCTGGATGCTGATGTTTGTGAAATCCACATCATATCACCAGTTGATCTCTGGAAGGTACCTGTTGCTAGTATCCTTAGGGCAACACATACCTTGGTTTCCACTGGGATGGGTTTCCCTCTGTTGGTTCTGTGTGTGAGACATAGCCTGCATGGCTCAACTGTCTTCTGCAGGAGGTCTCTGTCCACTCTATAGCGCTCCACTATCTCCAGCTCATGTAGCCCCTGGTAGGTTACCCTGTGCCTGCACACTCTTCTCCATCTACTCACTGTGTGTTGCTGAGTAGCAGTCACATTGGCACAACCCTCAACATGTTGCATATGTTGACGTATAATAGCAATGGCAGCCCCTAAAATTATGTTGTCTCAGTTAAGCTTTTTCAGTTTTCACTTCTCTTAGTATACTACAGTGTTGCAGTGTGTCTGAGAAAAACATGGTGGAATGTTGTTTGTAGAGTTGTAAGTGCTGTGATGTGCTGGCCTACTGTACTGGCTGTGTAATATGCTCATTCTGATTGTTTTCACCTGCTAGCTGTGGTAGTTCTCCTTGGTTAACTTACTGCTATTTGTTTACCTTCCTTTTCACTGTCTGTTTCCACAGGAGCACAGAAAAGTGCACATCCACTTCCACGAGCGCACACAGGCTTATACATGCTTACAAACGCTTACACTGGTTTACACGACATTACACGGGCTTCAACAATCTTACACTAGCTTACTCATTCTTCAACGCACATACACGGGCTGACGCGCACACACATGCTTACTCGGGCTTACAGGCGTGCACAGGCAAAAACACACTGTAAGCAGGTTTGCAAGAAATGTCAGTGATATCCATGGCATACACCTTCAGTTTCCTGACTTTACCTAGGATAAATCATAACACGCCTCTTCCACTGATGAGTAACTGACAGCAAACATGTGGCACACTGCTCCAATAAGATTAGTGTTTTATAAATACACACTCATAATGTCACCTATCTTATACTCTGATAGTCCCCTTAACCTACTCTTATACTGTAGAGGCTTGGCCCATATGGCATGACAAATTGTGATTCACTATCCTCAGCCTCAATTGCATAGGCTTGCCTACTAATGCTTGGTTACATCTCTGTAAGAGTGCTTCCACACATAGCAACCAGTACTCAGTAGCCATGTTGTCTTCAGCTTGCCATTCACCTGCATGGCGAACTAACTTTAACTAAAATTACAATTTGTATGTATATTTTAAATAGTTTTCTTGTTTTGAAAGCGCAGCGCGTTTCCGCGCCGCTGCGCTATGCTTAAACACCAGAGATTGGGGGAGGACAAATAGAGTTTTATTAATTTCCAATGGAAAAAATGCCACTGGACTTATATTTGGCCATTGGCATGCTTCTTCAACTAAATTCATCCTTTATTTGCTGCTGACATTGCTCCGTTTAGCTACTTGCAGAACGTTACTCGGTTAACATCCGAGTACATTTCTGCACATAACTCTATTCTTGCACGGACAGCTTATTGTTTCATGTATCGCAAATTTTACATCATTTGCATAGCTTTCACCTACAAATGGGGTAATTTGCATATCCTAACATTGTCCGTGCAACGTTCGTTTTTGGGGCTGTCTTACACGCCCCTACAGGATATTGCTGAATAGCTCGGCAGACATCTTGCCTTGCTCTACTCTTACACTACTCGTACACGCCAGACAAGGCTGCATGAATCCTGGCCTAAGCTTTGCTGTGTGCTAATATGTCTATTTGTGGAGTATGCATGGCTGTAGGTATGTTTTGACCTGCTACGTCTGACATTTCTACAGAGCAGCTCCCACTTTCATCATTTGTAGAGATGACAGCTCTATAGGAACTATATATACAGCTGTGACATTTGACAAATCAACATATACCTGCGGTCAATACTAAACTGACTACTTCAGCACTTTTCATACCTTCAGATTTTTCTTGTAGTATTATATTCGATAATACTGTTTCTTATAACATGTATCTGTTTTTGATACAGGATATATCATTTTATTACACCACTACACACAATATATGAAGAAATCACAGGCCAGATGCCATTACATTCCTTTTGCAGGACACACCCGTCCAGAGTGTTGTGTTCCTCACAAAGGCCAACAGGTGCTAATCAGAACATATTATGCTATCATCTACCTTATGTGTTCACCGGTATTTGCACTTTCTGTCAGTGGCAGAACTCACATGCGAGTGTGGGAGACTGAACACTGTATCGGGGGCACTGCATAACATCCTGAGGGACACATTTAATATTGTTTCTATTAACCTTCCACATTGACTATCACAGGGCATATGTATTCATTCACATTTATCGAGGTACATGCTTTTGACTTATACATGTTTTGTCATTTGTCATGACGTCTTTCTTCACACCTGTCCACCTATTATCACTAGTTCTGTACATTTATTTAGGACAGGGTTACCTTCATACCTCTCAACTGTACACATTTTGGGTAAATGTCCCGAACTTAGGCTTATCATTTTGTTCCTTTTTTCATAATATTGTGCCTTTCTGGTAAATTAGTGGCAAGTCGTTAAGGACTGTGAAGTTAGAAAATAATGACAGACATTAGTATTTTATAATTAATAACCCTCAAAACATTCATACCAATGAATAATCCATTATTCTATCAACGTTCTAACTTTGTAAGAGGAATATTTAAACTATTCCCTATTTGTACTTAACTTAAAATGCCTTTGTCCAGATGTCTTATTCTGAAAGGTTGAGAGGTATGGTTACCATCTTAGTTGTACGCATGTACGTCCATGATAATCGCTTACAAGACACTGATATAAGTCCCTACATCTTCCCCCAATGGTTTACACAATATCCAGTAGATGGGTTCTTCATTTTTGGAAGATATAGGTGAGTAATATACCCAAGTAGGAATATTAATCACTCCCATGGGGCGGACCTAATAAATCTGTGCCAACCAACACCTAGGCACCTAGGCCCATTATTGCATACCTGTGATTCCCATACCTGACACCCCTCCACAGTAGTCATAAGACATATTTAATGTGAGCGATAATAAAGTATGAAGACACTTCTAAGCACTATCCACTCTCCGCATATCGGGACATATGTCATACATTCTGTCAACCCATGTGTTATTACACTTGCACAAGCTACTGTTGCATGTACAGCTATATTGTAGATGCGGATGACACTTCTTTGCAGCAATCATTACAGGACGGTGCCTGTAAAGAATCACAATTTTTTGGGTCCTGCAAAGGACACCTATATCCATGTTTAAAGAGTAGAACTTGCAGATCTGGCACACTGGTACTTTCCGGGCAATGGTTTGGAAAGCAGCAGTGTATTTACCTTTATTGCATGTCTGTATGTCTATCCATAATAGCTATGACGTAACCTATTTATGTACATGTGTTATATTTACAAGGACATATGTTTATATGTTTGTTATGTATATATCAATTAATGTTGTGTGTGTGCGTATGTAAATATATATATATATATATATATATATATATATATATATATGTCTGTACATTCTTTATTTCATATATTTATTTAGTTTAAGTCTGTGGATATATATCTATACACAAATATATATATCCATATATAGATATATAACTAACGTGTAGAAAACAGCATTCATTTGCTATGCTGTGAGCGGATTACACACGCGCAGGTGCACTTGCATATCCTTATTGTGGGTTACATATGTTTACTAAGTCTTTGTGCTTACTTGGGCTTTATTGATTGTGACTGTACCAGTAAAATATCTGTAATCATGTTAAAGGACATATGCGAAACACACGTTCACCTTTACATATTTAAATGTCTTTACAGCACAGACACATTCATTACACTTTAAAATTATATGAGCTGTAGTCGTAGTTGAACCATGACTGCATTCACGTTGGCCGGATGCTGTAACCACTATACTATTGGTGTTCTGGCTCATTTATATGCATACCCATAGTACATAGCTACAGTAACATACGCCTCACCGCTTCACTTACAACACAGGCATCCATTTTCCTGCTGGGAAAAACACGGTACTACATATTACACATTCCCTATTCCCTACTGCTCTGGACCCAAGCTGCATATTTAATCCCTCCAAGGATATTCAGAACTCCAAGGCTTATAGTCCTGGCGCATACAAGTCTTTTATTGTCAGGGTGTTCATGTGGTGATCTGGGTTTAGGCTTGTCCACCTGGTGAACAGAACTGCCCTGACTGTGTTCAAATGCCAGACAAAGCACATGGACAGAGTTTGTCCATTTTATACATTTTTACCTGTGTTTACAGACACAGGTGTTTGGGCACCTGTCAGCAGCTTATTATGTTGGCAATACATAATATGAGTGGGGGTGGTTACAATACATAATCCACGGTGAGTGGTGTTCCCATTCACATTTGACTACTTCCTGTATTCATTCATACGAGGATTATTATTTTGGACATGAATTAACTACAGGAATGCAGTAGTACAGTAAACAAATGTGCAGGTTTGTTACTGTGAATATATACGGACCTCTGTAATACTCAGGGACTACCCCACATCCTTCACAACATTCATGCTAATGTACATACTATTATTCTGTCAACTTTCAAAGTTAGTGAGAGCAATATTTACATTTGTCCACCCATCATTTTAGTCTTTGTCCAGATTTTGTTGCTGTAATAGGTTGAGAGGTGTAGTGTCAGTATGTGATTGAGTAGATTATATTCTGTCGATAATTCATGTGGGGAGACCTGCATGATGGACAGGTGTTCCGTCCTGCGTAGTATGTTATGCATGTCCGTCTAGAAACTGAACAGTACCGTGACTACACATACAACTTTTGTCCAGATGTGTACAGTACTAGACATCGTGGTGTGTAAACAACTCTGATGTTTAAACAGGTTACTTATCCCACGTGGGATGTACACAAATTTTGCCAAAACATGAACGCGTGGGCTTTTGGATTTACGAAAATGTGATTAAATGTTTACAAACGTGAGATACATAGTTTGCAATCCTGACACTGCCTAGGGTGATACGTCCTACTACATATAGGTAATACTCGCTATGTGTAGGTGTACGGCTGCGCAAGGCTGGTAGCCTAAGTATGGCTGGATTTAGTGGACATTCGGACATGGGTGCGTGTTGTGTGCTATACAAGAGATGTTGGGTATTGCATTATGCATGCATGGGTTCTGCATTTGGATGTCCCGGTTCTGCATATACCATCCTATGTGTATGTGCCGGTTACGTTCCTGTTCATGTGTATAGCACATTTTAATATTCATATGTTTGTGTGATTTTGGTATACAATATGGACTGTCAGGTTACTTTACGATTGTTATATGTTTGTTCTTTGTGTTTCTTTCTGATTCACATTGGATTGGCACATTTTCCATTGGGCAATGTGGGGTAGTTGTAGAATTACTACGTGACTTTGCAGTATAGCATATACCATGGACAGTGCATGGGACAGAACTTCACTTCTTTGACAATAGTACAGGTTATTTGTTTAGTATTTAAGCTACTTACACCATTTAATTTAGGATGTAGGTGTTTAAAATACGACATCACTGACTTATGCATGTATCACTAATAAGTTAGGGAATATATTTTGTCATGATATCTCAGGCCAATTATCACTTGTTTTGTTATTGTCAGCAGGACAACACTGACCACAGACGGACTGTCTGTCACACAGAGGTGCGGGTGGTAACCCTCACTTCGCACACTGCTCCTTCATGCACCTTCAGTTTGGTCTATTGTGCATCCAACACAGTCTCGCCTTTAGGGATTATTACAGTTTGCATACACCCACACACATATTACAGACACTTCCATCCATCCCTTGTTTGGTTGCTGTCTCATGGCATGGTCAAGGGAACACATTGCATAAAGTACATATGTCAGGTAACTGTATGGTTGTGAGGACTACTGTGGCATTTTCAAATTTAAACATGGCTGCACAACACGCACATAGGTACACACACAAGACTTATCTTTCATGACATGTAATGTCCACCCGGGTAATTTCCGTTGTACCTTCACACATGTGGACAAGAATGGCTTGGATTGCATATGTCCGGAGTTTGCTGACATGCTATGGACATTGTTAGTGTTGCTACCTTTTCATGCGGCCGGGATTGCATATCTTCCGGACAATACTCAGAATGTATGACAGAACACATATCCACAGATTGTACTACGGATGCTGCTGTCATTTTATGCATACATGTTGGCTTACTTTTGCGGCGGTTTATATGCTCCATCTGTTTCATTTCCTTGTTTATATTTGTTGTTATATGTCATGTCCAGTACGGACATTTGTTGTATGTGATTATTATGCAATGTAGGACAAATTATATTATACAGTCGCAGGGTACTTTACACTTGTGATGTTTTGCTATGGCCACAACTGCCCAGCTGTGTACTATCACTACCAATGTGGGACTGCTGGTGACCCAGCCCATGGGGCTGGTAGTGTGTATTGGCTGCGCGCTGACATGATGTGCTTCACTTCCACTGTGTATAACTACTTACAGTGCAGTACATTACGGACACACGATTTTAAATATCATTTGTTCCAAGGATGGAAACTCCATATTGTGTTGCATGCATTTCTGTTTGATTCTCAATTTTGTGTGGCCAGAAACTGTCTTGCATGCTTTGCATACGTTTCATTATCCACGGACACTGATAGGTGTGATTACTATTGCAGGCAGACTATAATATTCAGCAGTTTAGGTTGCTCATCGACAGCCGACATTGACACGCCTCCAGGCGCAACTTAGAAATGCCCAATGCACTCGCACACATTTCCTATGCACATGGATGTGGCAGCAGTGCGCCTTCATTAATATGCATATGGCGCTACTACACCATATATACGCTGCACGGCTGGTGCAAGCCTTACGCCGGCCTTGCATCGAGCTTCATGAATCCTGGGGAATATGTATTCAAGAACATTTTTATCACATTTTTTGTGCTTTCTAGTAACTCAGAAAGATTATACTAAGTGTGCATGTAGTATACACTTTGTGGTAACCTTTATGAATCCCTGTCAGTATTTAAATTGAATGAATATCAGTAGGAAAACTAAAATTAGGAGGAAGAAGGTTTGAGTTATATCTGTGTTCACTCAGAATGGTGCACACGTAGTGTACACTTAGTGTAGGCATTATTGAATCCTGGGACAAATCTATCCTTCCAGAAAAATAGAAGTGCATTTCATCCTTACCTATGTTACCTATGTTACCTCAGTTACCAGAGGAATCATGGCACAGCTACTACAGGAATTATTATGTGAGTATTGCTTAGGAAGGAACACTGCCAGACCTGGCAATGAAAATATAGTTCTCCTTAGGCTACTAACAGATGCTGATTATAACAAAATGGACCTTGAAGCTGTAGCAGGAGAGCTTCAGTGATTAGTCCATGAGCCAATTGTTCATCAGACCCTGAGGTCTACTGTTTTCATTAATATAGTACCATTGACAAAATCTGACTGAAATACACAGAACTTGAACAAAGGCACAGTTATTTGGTTCCAATTAAGTGACAGCTGGTCTATAAAAGACGACCTCCAGAGTGGTCTAATGGTACTAGTAGCATGATTACAGAAGATTCACTTGGTAATTTAAATGGCAAATAATATGGGATTCAAAAGAGATTTAAGTCCTTCTGCAGGATTCACGATGGCTTGCACGGAGTCTAAGAGTAGTATAAGACCCCATGCAGCCATAGTGATCCAGGAACAGCCTGTAGGGGCGTGTAAGACAGCTCCTAAAACGGCTCATACACAGACAGGGCGTGGATATGCTAATTACCTCACTTTCAGTCGAAACGCATGCAAATGAGGTAATTTAGTGATCCAGGAAGCAGAAACCTGTCCGTGTAAGAGCCGTGTTATCTGCAGAAATGTACTCAGTTGACAACTGAGTACCATTCTGCAAATACCACAATGGAGCCTTGGCAGCTCCAAATAAAGGTTGCATATGTTCCAGGCAGCATGCCAATGGCCAAATATGTAGCTACTGGCAATGTACCCCGATGCAAAAATGAAATCAAAATGTTTAAACGTAGTGCAGCGCCACACAAACGGGCTGCGCTGTAAAAACAGAATAAAAATTTAAAACCCACAAACATGGGTTTTATGCAAAGCATGAATTTACAATGTAAGGGAATAGCAGGCTGAAAACAACATGGCCACCAAGTAGGAGTTGCTAAGGGGGGAAGCTGAGTGTAAGACATGTAACTAAGCATTATTAGGCAATCCTATGTAAATGAGTGGTAGGATAGTGAATCGCAAAGTTACATAGCAAATGAGCACATTCCCTGGAGTGTAGGAGTAGGATAAGGGGAGTAACAGAGTAGGAGATAGGTGACATCACAGGGGGATATGTATGAAAGAAATGAAGCTCATTGGAGCACAGTGGCATGTGAAAGATGTCAGTCACACATCATGGAAAGAGGAGTGTCAACAAGTAGGCATGGGAAAGCCAAGAAATGGAAGGTGTACACTATGGATAACACCAAAGTTTCTTGCTGGGCATGCATCTTGCCGTGTCTGGCGCTGGGAGGCGCGAGTAAGATAGAGTGCGCGCGTGTAAGCGTGAGTGCACACGTTTAAGCTGGAGTAAGCAAGTAGGAGCCTGCTTAAAGATCTGTAAGCATGTTTGCGCTGGTGTGCGCGTGGTTTAACCTGAACACGCAGATTCTAGTCCATCTAAGCATGTGTTCACATGTGTTAGCCGCTGTGAGCGTGTTTGCACTTGTATGCTTGTTGCTCCCCCCTGAGGAAAGAGAAAGGAAAAAGGAAGCAGAAGAAATAGTAGGAAGTTAGCAGGGAGTACTGGCAGAGCTAGCAGGTGAAAACAATCTGAAGCAGGCAATTACACAGGCAGAACAGTATCCCAGCCCAGTACTTAAAACTCTGCAAACAACAGTGCAGTATGTTTCTCTCAAGAGACACTGCAACAGAGGAGTAAGCTATTAGAAGTGAAAACTGAAAAAGCTTCACTCAGACCAAAAATGCTAGGGGCAGCCATAGCTGTTATAAGGAGACATATGCGACATTCTGAGGGTGGTGACTATGCAAATGCTGCTGGACAACCAACAGTGAGGAGGCAGAGAAGAGTGTACAGGCCCAGGGTCACCTACCAGGGGTTACATGAGCTGGAGATAGTGGAGCGCTATAGAGTGGACAGAGACCTCCTACAGCAAATTGTTGAGCTGTGTAGGCCATGCCTCACACACAGAGCCAACAGAGGGGAACCCATCCCAGTGGAAACCAAGGTATGTGTTGGCCTAAGAATACTAGCGACAGGTACCTTCCAGAGACCAACTGGTGATATGATGGGGATATCACAGGCATCAGCATCCAGGGTACTGCACCAGTTCCTGGATGCCATGTCAGCACATGTCGGTGAACATGTATATTTCCCCAATTCCCGTGAGGTATTGGCCAGCAATATGTGTCTCTTCCAGCAAATAGCGGAATACCCTGAGGTAGTGGGTGCAATAGACTGCACGCATATAAGCATCAAAACACCAGCTGGTGAGCAAGGTAGGGCCTACATTAACTGCAAGGGCTTCCCCTCCATCAACTGCCAGGTTGTGTGTGATGCCCAGGGCATAATAATGAATGCGTGTGCTGGCTGCCCTGGAAACTACCATGATTCCCATATCTGGCATTTGACGCAGCTGTACCAGACATTTGCCAGTGGGGACATCCCACATGGTCACTTAGTGGGGGATGCTGGCTATGCACTGGAGCCGTGGCTGATGACACCCATCAGAAATGCACACACAACTGAACAAGAATGCCATAATGAGGCACATGCACAAACACAAAATGTAATCGAGCATGTGTTTGGGTTGCTCAAGTCACGGTTCCAGTGCCTGGACACATATGGTGGAGCCTTGCAGTACTCATCAACTACATGTACGCAAATTGTCATGGTATGTGCTATGCTACATAATATGATTCTGCAAAAACAGCTGCAGCTGGACCAGCATAGGGCTGGGCCAAACAGCCCCCCACCATTGCCAAGGCTATCACAGGCAGAGCATGATTCGGAGGAGGAACAACCTGAGCCTGTCCCAGTAGGCAGAAGGAGGTGTGCCCAGTATGCCTTGGCCTTGGCAAAGAGGCAACGCATAGCACATACACTGGCTCAGTAGGAACCCTGGAAATGATACCTCTCTCTGACTCACACATATAGTAAAAGGGATGCCTAAGTTGACACAACCTGCTTTCAAACATGTACAGGGAGTGTAGTATGTGCATCCAACATATACAGCCCTGCAGCACTACCTGAGGCATGATTGCCATGTGTTAAGCAATGTAACACCATGTAGTGTATGCAAACTTGATGACCCTGGTTAACATCCTACCCTCACAAGCATGATGCCACAATATGAAGACAAGATGATCAATTACAATAATTGACTTAAGTATTGCTGTTAGTCAAAGGGGATCCAATGCCTGTCAGCCTGGGATGGCATGCTGAGCAAGACACTATGCTCCACCTGCTACAGATGGCTTGCACCTATCACCCCTGGCCTTTTGGATACTGGCAAAGGCTGTTGTCACCCCCACCGTGCCTTGAATAGGTAAGGCTCAAAACCCTAACCCATCTCCATAGGTATCACAAGGGATAAGTACCTAGAAGTAATGCTACCCAATGCCAGAAGACTAAACTGCAAGATGCATGCAGTCCAAACTCTCCTCAGCATGGAGAATGTTGATATCTGTTCTGTAACAGAAACCTGGGTCAAGGATCACAAGTGCACCCTAACACTACCAGGTTACACCTCATACCATGCTTTACAGCCCCAAAACATGGAACAAACTACAAAAGGAGGGTGACTATCAATAATTGTCAAGGATAACCACACCCCCAGGTTGGTGCCACAGCAAGAAGCAGCATAGACTATCCACAGGCAAGTAACAGTGGCTAAAACTGCCTCCCAGTTAGTAGCCTGCTGCAGACCACCCTCCTAACTCCAGGAACCACACTTGGCCTACTTCAGAACACATGAAAATATCAAGGTCTCTCCAAACAACATTATATTGGGCAACTGAAAATACTCAAACATAGACTGGGAGCATTTTTCTAGCTCCAACACCCTAGGCCAAAGGTTCCTAGAATTCATAAACCAAAATGCTATGGAACATCTAACAACTCCCACAAGAGGGATAAGCATACTGGATGTGATAATCAGCAACATGGGTACTCTATGACAAGATGAGAAGTGTATCATTCACTGGTAAGATCAGACCATAGAGTAATCTCACTGAATATTCACATCCTGACCCCAGTCCTTGGGCAGAAAACCACAGTGAAAAACATGTATAAAGCAAATGTTGCACTCCTCCAAACTGAGGTGGAATCCATTAAAGGCCTTGTGCCTGTGGAAGATATGGGCCAGACCTCAGAACCCTTTATAAATGCATTCTATGAACACATTCAGGAATGCATGGATTATGCAATCCCAAATAAAACCAAGACCTAATCCCATACACGCAGGCATCTGGCCTGGTGGACCCCAGCCATTAGCAAACCATGCAAGAGAAGGAGGAAGCTACTACATGATAGAGCAAAACCCAAAAAGGGAAGTAATCACTGATCAGTATTATGGCAAAAAAATATGGCCACACATAAAATCCTCTAAGGCCAGCTACAACATGTTTAATCTGGGAATCTTGAGGCAATGGTACACCTGCCTCATGTACACAGACAACCCCCCCCCCAACAAATACAAATATATGTGAGAGATGCAACTATTTAGCCAAACTGGAGGCTGAGCTCTCTGAACTCAGTACTGGCAAAACCAGTCAGGAGGAGAAGGTAACCACACACACCACAAACCCAGTCTCACACAGACCTATCACAACTGCAAACCAAACACATAAACACACAAAAACATTCCCGGAGGCTCTAATTAAAAATCTACCAAAACAACAGAGGCCTCCAAAGCAGATACCCAAGCAACCACTACCTCAAAACATAGCACATGCAACACATAGTTCACAAAGTCAGTGTGCCAAACAGTCACAGCCCTTAAGGCCAAACAACATGCCTGATACACTTGTAATAAGTGACTCCATAGTCAGACACACTGATGTCCCGCTCACCAGACTGAACAAGGAAAAGGTTACAGTAACCTGCATGTCGGGCGCTAGAATCCGCCACATAACACAATCACTCAGGTCACTCCAAAGCAAGTACAAATATGACTCAGTCATTGTCCATGCCGGTGTGAATGACCTGAGATGTACCTCCCTGGACTACATGAAAAGAGACATAGAGGAGCTCTCTGATTATGTAGCCCAGGCCGGTATGACCCTGACCCTGAGCAGCATCTTACCCTCACCAAGAATGATGCCACAGTACAAACACAGAAGGATCAGCTTTAACAATTGGCTCAATTACTGGTGTCATTCTAAGGGGATCCAATGTCTGTCTGCTCAGGATGACATGCTTGACAAGCCACGCTGCTTCGCAAGGGATGGCTTGCACCTGTCACCCCTGGGCTTCTGGAGATTGGCCAAGGCTCTTGCCACCTCATAGTGCCTTTTTTAGGCAAGGCTCAAAAGTCAAACACACCTCCTTAGAAAACACTAAGAACAAGAAACTAAGGGTAATACTGCTAAACGCCAGAAGTCTAAACCTCAAAATGCATGCACTCAAATTTCTCCTCAGTATGGAGAACATCGATATCTGTGCAGTGACAGAAACCTGGGTCAAGGCTCCATAGAGCACCCCAGCACTACCAGGTTATACCTCTTACCATGCTTTTCAGTCCCAAAACCCGGACCAAATCACAAAAGGAGGGGAGTATCTATATTTATCAAGGATACCCACACCTCCAGGTTAGTAGCATTGCACAAAACATCAGAAACCATCCATGTGCAACTAACAGTGGGCAAAACTCCATTTCAGTTTATAGCATGCTACAGACCACCATCTCAAAATCAGGAATCCCACTCGGCTTTCCTGAAAACACTGGAGAACATGAAGATCTCTCCAAACACCATTATATTGGGTGACTTCAACTACTCTAACATTGACTGGGAGCATTACTCAAGCCCCAAAACCCTTGCCCAAAGGTTCCTGGAATTCATAAACTCAACTGCTATGGATCAACTGGTCAAAATTCCCACAAGAGGGGAAAACATACTGGACCTGGTCATCACCAACATGGGGACCCTATGCTCCACACCAGAGGTACTCCTCTCATTGGTAAGATCAGACCACAAATTAATTTCACTGGATATCCAAAACCCGACCCCACTCCCAACACAGAAAACCACAGTAAAGAACTTCTCAAAAGTGAACTTCCCACTTCTCAAATCCAAAGTGGAAACCTTCAAGGCCCCAGGATTGGTGGAAACTATGGCACAAACCACGGAATCCTATATAAACGCATTCTATGGACACCTCCAGGAGTGCATGGACCATGCTATCCCAAACAAAACCAATACCCAAGTGTCCAAAGGCAGGCGTCCAGTCTGGTGGACCCCAGCCATAATTAAGTTGTACAACAGAAGGAGGAAGCTACTACATGATACAGCAAAATCCCTAAAAGGGAAGGCATCTCTGATCAGTACTAGCAAAATATTACGATCCCTCATAAAATCCTCCAAAGCCAGTTTCGAAAGAAAAATTGCACAGGACACAAAAGACAATCACAAGGCCTTCTTTAGCTATGTTAGGAACCTGGGATGCAACTCCCAGGTATGTTCAGAGTTGATTTTAAATGACAAAAAATACACTGAACCCACAGACATTGCCAACATCCTGGCAGACAGGTTCACTGCAAACTTCTCCCCCCCTTCCCCCCCTAAAGAGCAAATATCTATCCCAGAACAGTGCAGCCTCTCAAGCATCTCAGATGCCCAGGTGAAGACCGCCCTTTCCAAGGCAAAAAACACTGCCTCAATGGGACCAGACGGTGTCCGGGGTTGCGTACTACATGAACTCCAAGAAGAGCTAAACCCACACATAAAAATGCTGTACAATCTTAGCCTCACTACGGGATATGTACCCAAAGAATAGCGTACGTCAACAGTGGTACCACTCCACAAAGGTGGTGCCTCAACAGACCCTGGTAACTATCGCCCCATAAGCCTGACTAGCCTTATCTGCAAAGCCATGGAGAGGATCATCATGGAACTCATACACAAAGACATTGGGGACCTACAGACATTGCATCCTACTCAGTTTGGCTTTGTCAAGGGCAGATCCTGCCTCTTGAACCAGGTCAACTTCTTCGAAACAGTCACCAAGGCCATAGATGAAGGGAAGGTAGTCCACATGGCCTATCTGGACCTCGCAAAGGCATTTAACACAATACCCCACTCAGGCATCATAGATAAGATATCCAGCTTAAACATAAACCCCTATGTCACAAGATGGGTGGCTAACTGGCTCAAAAACAGAACCCACAGAGTCAGAATTGCCGGAGTCATGTCTGACTCGAAACTGGTCACAAGTGGTGTCCCACACGGCTCAGTCCTGGGACCTCTCTTGTTCGGCATTTATTTTTCCGAGGTGCAAGCAAACATAGGAGGATTGTGGCTGAAAAAGTTTGCAGATGACTGCAAACTGGGCGCCATAATTGATACTCCAGCGGACACAAGCACCCTTCAGAAAGGCCTCATAGAAACGGATAACTGGTACCAGAGCCATGGCCTTAAACTGAACGGCAAAAAATGTATAGTCATACCCTTTGGCAAAAACAAGGTACCCACAAATTACCACATAGATGGTAATCCATTAAGTACGGAAGATGTAATGAGGGACCTAGGGACACAAGTGTACAGTAACCTCTGATTTGACACTCACATTGTCAAGGTGGCTAGGAAGACCTTCTATATTGGCCACCTTATCATGAAAGCATTCATATCTAGATCAAGAGGGGTCATTGTGCCCCTATACTCTTCTCTTATCAGGCCCATAATTGAGTACAATGCCCCTTTTGGGATGTACCTTACCCGACACCCGCAGCAGTTAGAAAGACCGAAAAGTACCTCACCAAGAGGATAAAGAGTCTCAAACATTTGTCATATGCTGCCCGGCTGAAGAAACTCCAGCTCTATTCAGTTGCATACCATCTACTCAGAGGCGATCTATGCCTGATGTACAAGGCCATGTCCAATCCGGAATTAATGGACATGCTCCACCTCAGAAAATCAAAATTCATCAGAGCCACGAGAGCGAGAGATTTGAACCTCAACACAGAAATAAATAGGATGTGCTGAAAGTACAGATTCATAACCCAGAGGCTCCCTACACTCTGGAACAGAATCCCAAATCATGTTAGGCAGAGGCCCTCACTGACTCTCTTCAAGAGAAATCTTGATGAGTGGATGGGAGATCGTAGGTTTACACTGGGGGTCATCTCTGTGTCACTACTAGACAGAGGCACAGTAAACTAAACCCTAAATGGGCATAATATTCACATTCCAAGGGGTGGTGAAAGCCACACACAGTCTGGCTAGGCTTATAAATGCCCTAGGGCAGATAGCCTAGTATGAACCTGTGAACCTATGAAGATACAAATTGTACAGGACACTAAGGATAATCACAAGGCTTTCTTAACTGATGGTAGGAACCTTGGTGGAAATTCACAGATATGCTCAGAATTACTCCAAAATTGCAAACAATACACCAAACCCACACACATTGCCAACATCCAACCTGACAGGTTCAGTGCAAAATCCCCACCAAAATGCCAAATATCTATCCCAGCAGAGTGCTGGCCCCCTGACATTGCAGATGCTGAGGTAACAGCCAGCATCTCCAAAGCAAAACACACAGCATCAATGGTACCAGATGGTGTCCTGGGCTGTGTCCAACATCAACTCCAAGAAGAATGGAACACCAAATAAAACTACTGCTCAGTCACAGCCTTACCACAGGATATGTACCCAAAGAGTAGTGTACAGCAACAGTGGTCCCTCTCCACAAAGGTGGTGCCTGAATGGATACTGCAAGCTATCATCCCACAATCCTGACTAGCTTGGTCTGCAAAGCTATGGAAAGGATCATCATGGACCTCAGAAATAAAGATATTGTGGACCTACAGACACTGGACCCTACCCAGTGTGGCTTTCATAAGGGCAGATCCTGCCACTTAAACATGTTTGACTCATTTGAAACAGTCACCAAGGCCATTGATGAGGGGAATGTGGTCCACACAGCCTATCTGGACCTTGCAGTAGCCTTCCATACAATACCCCACTTGTTCATTATAGATAAGCTCACCAGCTTAAATATAAACCCCTATTCAAGTAGATAGGTTGCAAACCAGCTCAAGGACAGAACTGACATGGTCAGAAATGCTGCAGCCATGTCAGACTACAAACCAGCTACAACTGGCATCCCACAAGGCTCAGTCCTGGGACCTCCCTTGTTTGGTATATATTTCCCAGAGGCACAGGCCAACATGGAAGGACTGTGTCTGAACAAGTTTGCAGATGACTACAAACTGGGCACCATATCTGACCCTCCAGCTGACACAAGCATTCTACAAAATGGCCTCATAGAAACAGACAACTGGTGCCAGAGCCATGTCATCAAGCTAAATGCAGAAAAGTGTATAGTCATCCCCTTTGAAAAAACAGTAAGTGTCCACCAATTACCACATAGCTGTTAACCCATTAAGTACTTTAGAAGTAATAAGAGACCTGGGGACACAAGTTGATAGAAATCTTGAATTTGACAACCATGTGGCCGTAGTGGTTAGAGAAACATACCCACCTAATCATGAAGGTATTCACATGTAGATCAGGGGAGGTCATCGTGCCTCTTCAGTCATCCTTCATCAGCCTCACAATTGAGTACAATGGCCCTTGTGGGATGTACCTCAGCAGACACCTCCAGCAACTGGAAAGACCCCAAAAGTACTTCACGAGGAGGATCAAAGGGCTCTAACAGATGCCATGTGTTGCCTGATTAAATAAACTGCAGCTCCACACAGTGCCATACTGCCTGCCCAGAGGCGATCTGTGCCTGATGTATAAAGCCATGCCCAAGCTGGAATCAATGCACATGCTGCACCTTGTAAAATCTGAATGCCAGTGATCTATGGACATGAGAGACCTGAACCTCAGCACAGACATAAATAGGACATGCTGTAGTGATTGATCCATAACCCAGAAGCTCCCTCCACTCTTGAGTAAACTCCTAGTCCAGGTTAGCCAGAGAGTCCCTCATTGACTCTCTTCAAGAGGAATCTTGATGAGTGGATGGGAGATGGTAGATCTACCCTGGCTATCACTTTTATGTCACGGGTAGACAGAGGCACAGTATACTAACCTTGAAAAATGTCATGGCAAACTCCAGTTAAAATGTGTGTTGAAGGACAAACTCACTCTCTGACTAGCATTAGAAATGGCCTAGGGCACATAGCTAGTGTTTGTCAATGTCCACCCTAGTTGCGGAATACACTAGTAATGTTGGACAAGCCCGGTTTAAGTAGTCCATAGCTGAACAAAATGCAACGTGGTCATATTTGCACAACTGGCCCTTAACCAGTCTGGTGTGCTCAGTATGAATATTTAAAGCAGTGATAGGACTGAAACCCAGGATACTGTCCACCACAATGAAAGTACTGAACCAGTACACTATACGATATTATAGTGTTTGGTCAGTATGAAAGAATGTTGACAACTGTATATAAACTATCCCATGGAAACCCTGCAGGCACAGCATAAGCCCTGTTGGGTTCAGACACAAAGCAGTTGGGCAGTAAGAACACAACATGACTTCCAACACACAACTATAAATGTGAAATATTGTTGAAGTTCACACACAACCACAAATGTGGTGGACCTCACATCTCAACATATGGAAAGCTCACACTGGGCATGCTCACACACTTAGGCCATGTCTCAGTATAGCAGTTGGCCACACATATCTGGCATTTGTATGTGTTAAGCCAGGAAACTCCCACAATACAGCAATCTGCCCAGTGCACACAGTTAAATGACAACAGAGATATAAGTAATATAATGGATCCCTCTCATATTCAAACATCTTCCACAGATACACAAGTTGTTCATAGAAACAGGGAAAGCTATGGCAATAAAGACCTGCATCTGAAACTTACACATATGGGTGTAGAGGTCAATACTAGGCTGTTTGCCCTAAGGAATACATAAGCTTAGCCAGAGTGTATTTGGCGTCTGCTTCCCCAGTACAATAGGCTACTGTGCCTCTGTAAAGTAGGTCACAGAAGGCACCGTTTAAGGCTAGTGTGCTGTGCCTCCATCAAGCAAGGACACAGTGGAGATCCCAGGGGTTGAATTTGCAATGTCACATCCATGTGGCTGGAGTTTGCTGGAAGAGGGTTGGCGAGGAGTTATAATTGGGATTCAATTCCAGACTGAGGGGAGCCTTATCTGCAGTGTCTGGACAGTTTCACTGTCAACACTTGCAAGTGATGATTTTGAGGGATTGAAGTGTCTTGCCAATACTGTTCAGAGATGTCGTCCCTCTGTGGGATATTCCTCTGTAATGTATTAGCTCCCTCCTTCTGTTGTACAGCTTATATATGGCTGGTGTAAACCAGACAGGTCTCCTGTTGTGGAGGAGTCTTGGTTTTATTTGGGTTAGCATGATCAATGCAAACCTTCCGGATGCTCATAGAATGCATTTGTCTAGGATTCTTTAGATTGGCCTGTATAATCCTCCAGCATGGGTCCTTTGAAGTATTCCACCCCAATCTTCACAAGTGCAAAGTCTGCTTTTGATAAATACTTTGTTTGCAGTGATTTCCTTGCCTGGGGGTGGGGATGGGATATGGATGTCCAGGGAAAGTTGGTTATGGTCAGATATTAACAATGGTGGTCTATCTCTGGTGTGGAACATAGAGTCCCCATGTTTCTGATGGTCAGGTCCAATATGTATTCCCCGTTGTGGCTGTGGTTATTGGTCCTGCCATAGCACATGTATTCACAAATTGCAGTGGCTGTAGGGTGACGTTGTTGAGGCCTGAGTAGTTCCCCCACTCAGTATTCCTGTACCTGAAGTTAACCACTGTAATGGTGTATGTGAACACCTTCATATCCTACACTGTTCCCAGGGAAGCCAAGTGTCGTTCCTGGATATGGGAGGGAAGGTCTGAACTGGTTGTGTTGTGTGTTACAAGTCCTGTGGTCACGAAGCATGGTATAACACATAACTTGGCAGTGCTGATGTGCATATGTGACCCTGAAGTAGGCGTCTGTTAATGCATATATATGCTATCCCCCATACTGACAGATAGTAATAGATGTACATACCTCTTTCTAAATAATGATGTCAGCACCCTATAAATACTGCAGGAGAAGAAAAGACAACCAGTAATTCCAATATTGTGCTCTGCTAATGCGTCTTTCTCAAGTGTCATAACATAATTAGGTAGGGGTTTGAATCCTGCAAATGCTCAGTGTGTGTGTGTTTGGGGGGGGGTTAGGGTGTGTGCAATTTTCTTGGAAAGAAATCTCCCTTTTGGCAACTGGAAGAACACACTACATGATGTACATTCCTCTTTCGAAAGACTGATGATGTCAGCACCCTATAAGTATAGCAGGAGAAGAATAACCACCCCTGTAATGCAAATAGCGCGCTCTGCTAATGTGTCTCTCTCAAGTGGCATAGCATAGCTAGGTAGAGGTTTGAATCCTGCAAATACTCTGTGTCTGTGTTTTTGGGGGTTAGGGTGTGTGCAATTTTCTTGGAAAGAAATGGCTCTTTTGGCAGCTGGATGAACACACTACATGATGTACATTCCTCTTTCGAAAGACTGATGATGTCAGCACCCTATAGGTATAGCAGGAGAAGGTGAACCTCCCTGTAATGTGAATAGTGTTCTCTGCTAAAGTGTCTTTCTCAAGTGGCATAACATAATTAGGTTGGGGTTTGAATCCTGCAAATGCTCCATGTGTGTGTGTTTGGGGGGGGTTAAGGTGTGTGCAATTTTCTTGGAAAGAAATGGCCCTTTTGGCAGCTGGATGAACACACTACATGATGTACATTCCTCTTTCGAAAGACTGATGATGTCAGCACCCTATAAGTATAGCAGGAGAAGGTGACCCCCCCCCCCCTTGTAATGTGAATAGCGTGCTCTGCTAATGTGTCTTTCTCAAGTGGCATAACATCATAAGGTTGGGGTTTGAATCCTGCAAATGCTCCATGTGTTTGGGGGGGTTAAGGTGTGTGCAATTTTCTTGGAAAGAAATGGCCCTTTTGGCAGCTGGATGAACACACTACGTGATGTACATTCCTCTTTCGAAAGACTGATGATGTCAGCACCCTATAAGTATAGCAGGAGAAGGTGAACCTCCCTGTAATGTGAATAGCGTGCTCTGCTAATGTGTCTTTCTCAAGTGGCATAACATAATTAGGTTGGGGTTTAATCCTGCAAATGCTCCATGTGTTTGGGGGGGTAAAGGTGTGTGCAATTTTCTTGGAAAGAAATGGCCCTTTTGGCAGCTGGATGAACACACTACATGATGTACATTCCTCTTTCGAAAGACTGATGATGTCAGCACCCTATAAGTATAGCAGGAGAAGGTGAACCTTCCTGTAATGTGAATAGCGTGCTCTGCTAATGTGTCTTTCTCAACTGGCATAACATAATTAGGTTGGGGTTTGAATCCTGTAAATGCTGTGTGTTTGGGGGCGGGGGGTTAAGGTGTGTGCAATTTTCTTGGAAAGAAATGGCCCTTTTGGCAACTGGATGAACACACTACATGATGTACATTCCTCTTTCGAAAGACTGATGATGTCAGCACCCTATAAGTATAGCAGGAGAAGGTAAACCTCCCTGTAATGTGAATAGCGTGCTCTGCTAATGTGTCTTTCTCAAGTGGCATAACATAATTAGGTTGGGGTTTGAATCCTGCAAATACTCCATGTGTGTGTTTGGTGAGGTTAAGGTGTGTGCAATTTTCTTGGAAAGAAATGGCCCTTTTGGCAACTGGATGAACACACTACATGATGTACATTCCTCTTTCGAAAGACTGATGATGTCAGTACCCTATAAGTATAGCAGGAGAAGGGAGACCTCCCAGTAATGTGAATAGTGTGCTCCGATAATGCATCTTTCTCAAGTGTCATACCATAGGTAGGCAGGGGTTTCAATCCTACAAATGCCATGTGTGTTTTTGTCAATGTGTGGTGGGTGTTGCTTTTATTATTGTATGACATATATTATAGCAGTAATTTCAATGCACACATGACGTATGTGTGTGCCACATAGAGATATGTACCTGTGACCTTAAATAGTTCCTATGTGTGAAGCCTGCCTCATGTGAATACATGGAATTTGCATTACACAACTTTTTCACTGTGGTTTTCTGCGCAGGGGCTGGGGTTGGTATGTGAATATAGTAAGATTACTCTATGGTGTCATCTTACCAGTGAGGGATACACTTCTGGTCTGGAGCATAGAGTTCACATGTTGGTGATGATCAGGTGCAGTATGTTTTCCCCTCTTGTGGGAGTGGTAACAAGTTGTTCCATAGCATTTAAGTGTATGGATTCTAGGAACCTTTCGCCTAGGGTGTTGGAGCTATAGTAATGCTCCCAGTCTATGTGTGGGTAGATGCAGCTGCCCAATATAATGTTGTTTGGAGACACCTTCATATATTCATGTGTTCTTAAGTAGGCCAAGTGGGTTACCTGTGTTTAGGAGGATGGTCTGTAGCAGGCTATGAACTGGAAGTCAGTTTAACCCACTGTTAGTTGCACGTGGATAGTCTGTGATGCTTCATGCTGTGGCAACAACCTGGGGGTGTGGGTATCCTTGACATTTATTGAGACTCACCCCCCCCTTTCATAGTTAGTTCCGTGTTTTGGGGCTGTTAAGCATGGTATGAGGTGTAACCTGGTAGTGCTAGGGTGCTCTTGGGAGCCTTGAACGTGTTTTCTATTACTGCACAGATATCAACATTCTCCATGCTGAGTAGAGTTTGGACTGCATGCATCTTGCAGTTTACATGTCTAGCATTGAGTATCATTACTTTCATTTGATTATCCCCTGTGCTACCTATGTAGGTGGGTTTGTGTTTTCAGCCTTACCACCAGAATGCAAAGATGTGCAGCCATTACACTTTTGTAATTAATAGTGGTGTATAAAAAATACAATGACAATCATACTGTTAATGCATCAGGCATGCTGGGATATACCCACAATGATATCATTACAATGTACTGTTAACAACATGAAAATATTACTACAGTTCTATGTAGTCACCCTGTCACACAGTCAGTGGAACACTCATTGAACCACACATAGTTGGTATTGCAATGAGTACATGTGTGTGTGCATTGTGTCATAGGTAGGTAGTATGCTATTGGCCCTGGGCCTACGGCAGCATACTGTTAGCAACCTTCAACTACATATGTATGTCCAGCCTTCACTACCACTTGCAGTATGTCCCTTGCCCTATGCACATCTTCATATAAATATAGATACAGACTGCTAACATATGGAGGGTTCACAGTATGTAGATTATTAGATTATGTAGTTTACATTACCTTTGTTTCTGACTGCTGTTTTGGATGGCTTGCTGCTGGCTGGCTTGCTGCTGGCTGGCTTGGTGATGGCTGGCTTGCTTCTGGCTGGCTTGCTGCTGGTTGGCTTGCTGATGGCTGCCTTGCTGCTGGCTGGCTTTCTGCTGGCTGGCTTGCTGATGGCTGGCTTGCTGCTGGCTGGCTTGCTGCTGGCTTGCTGCTGCTGTCTTGATGGTTTTTTTCTTTTTATTATTTTTTTTTACTCTCTCTCTCTCTCTCTCTCTCTCTCTCTCTCTCTCTGTCTCTCTCTCTCCCTCCAGTTGCTGCAATGATATTATTGCATGTGTGGACTGGGAGTACATGCTGCATGTGATGGCCTCTGCACCAGTTGTTAGCCAGCATTTACTAATTGCATGCAGCCTGCTGTGTGGTAATTGCAGTTCTCACTGTGATTTCAGGACAGTGCTATAAAATGTTAGGTTAGGTAGGCGTAGCCCTTTCAGTTTTTCAAGGTGGGGACCATGCTGGTTTGCTGTGGACACTGTTCTGTGAGTGTAAAGGTTGGTATGTCTCTCATATCTAAGGCTGTGTTGTAGGCACTGAAATGCATGTTGTACTGAAACCTGACTGTTGCTTCTTCCAGTTCATTCTTCTCAGTGTGTATGTTAACTGACACCTAATAATACTAATACTGTTTACATGGGAGTATGTGCTTTCCTGTGGGTCTTGTGGATTAACTGGTATACAACAGTGGCTCTTGCAATTTGTTGCTATGGCTTCACTATTTAGCCTTTACATTCACTCCTTGAAGGCCTGCTAAGTGTCTTTACTGGAATGTGTTGTTATGGCTTTCCTATTTTCCATTTACATTCACTCCTTGTAATGCATGATATATTTCTTTCAGCAGCGATTCCTTATAGGTTTGGTGGTACTGCATGCAGACTGGTAAGGCCAAGGTGTGGGGTTTGACACCTACAAGGGTATGTTATTTTTCTGCTGAGCAGTAGTGGGGTCTTGTACTTTGTACTAACAGTTATGAATATCAGGCACATGCAGTGCTTGTAAACTGCTATACTGTCCTTATTTTATTAGATGGCTACATCCTTTGATATTTCTGGGTTGTACTCCTACATGAGGGTGTGCTTGTGGAAGCAATTGTACAGCTAATCACAGAGTGTGTGACAGCAGACAGAATAATATGCCTGTGAGTTTCTGACACTTGCAGGCCTCAGATACTCTCAGGTGTATATTTTAGCAGCCTCAGGGAATGGTACATATCAGTGGGATACACCCGTGATATATTTCAGATATTCTGCAGTTGTGACTGTGGGGTATTTTGAGCATATGTATTACTACACCATTTCTGACATGCAAGTAGTGTGTACTTTAACTAATTGAGAGTTACCATTACGTGGGATTCCACACCTTTCTGCCTACTGTTAGTACATTTCACAGGGAGTCAGTGGGGCACAGTTAACATTTGTTTGCAAATCAGGAACATCCCTGTAAATCAGTCACAGTTGCGAGGTCTGGCCTCTTACCTATTCAAATATGGTGGTGTTTATCCTGCTCTGATAGTGTGTGTGGTTTGCAAGGTGCTACTGTCACATTATTACCTACTAGCATGGCTGTTTCTCTTATCACACTAATGTAATGCAATTCCACAAGAATTGCCAGTAAAGATACAAGAAAAGCTTTGTGTAATAGCCTTCCTATATTCCCTTTACATTCAGTCATACTATTTCATGATATATTGCTTTCAGCACAAAGATTTTATAGATCAGTCATGGCTTAGTGGTAAGTCATACAGACTAGTGTTTCCAAGGTCCTGTGTTTGATACTGACAGAGGAATTTTATTTTGCTGCTGAGCAGACTACAGGCCTTGTCATTCAGAATGACTAAGGCACTTTTAAGCAGATGTAAGCGGGTTAGCGCTGGTTTGCACGGTGCTCACGCATGCGCACTGTCGCTTAGCTTCATGCACACACGCTTTGCTAAGCACATACAAGTGCACACCCGCTGACTACTGCTTAAAAGTGCTTACTCTCGTGCACACCCGTGCTAATTTCTTTGAAAGAAAAGAAAATGGGGAGATAGGAAAGTGGTGAAAAAGGGGGCACAAAGAGGGTAGGACAGTAGGAAAACAAGTTCGGGATTTGCAGGAAGGATGTAGGAAAGGCCCATAGCTGCCCATTTCTTTATCAGCAACGGCTGTGCATATGTGTGTAATTTGGTGTGAAATTTGAAACCTTCCAACCCTGAGAGAGGGGTGAGGACAACAAGATATGTTGTACAGCCAATTGTAATTACCAGTTGACATGTCCAGCAGACATGTCTGCAAAATGGGCAGCTATGTATGGGGCGTAATTTTTTTTGTGGGGACAGAGTGCCCTTTTTTTATTTTTTTTTTTTCAGGTGAGAGTGGAATGCGAGGTACAGGAAGTAGGTATATTTGGGGAGGTAGGTTGGGAAGGTTAACAGACAAGACAAACAAGATGCATACAGGGGCGAAGTATGACACGTGGGGGGTGAACATAATTAACGGGGACGGATGTTTGGATATCGCGAGCCCATGAGCCCACAGATGGCAACAGTGGAACTGAGATCCCCACCCATGGGCAGTTGCCACTGCGTCTTCACTGCCCAGAATGGGGCTGTGCTGGGAGCTGTGTAGGATGGGCAGGCACACCCGTGAGTTGCGCCACCTGTGCCTCAAGCTGGCATAGGGGTTCAAGCACAGAATGCCTGATCTCGCTACGCACCACATACCGGACACTTTGGAGGGTGAGTGGACGTTCTCCTACGGCCATGCTTACAGAGGGGTGACGAGCCCCATCCCCTGCAGTGCTTCCACCTGAAGGTGGCACAGGGCCACTGGAGGAGGTTCCGGCCTGGGCACTAGTGCCAGGTGCACTCGCCAGCTGAGGTGGGAGAGGTGGGTCCGCTGGAACCTGCCTTCCCTGTTGTCCTATGTTTACCAATATTTTATGACATTTTGGGTTAGTAACAAACAATACCATTCAAAATTAGTTGTAACAGCATGCATCAGTATTCCCATTAACCAAACACTCATGAATTCCAAACATTGAACAGCAAGCACAACACATGCATATTTTGAACAACAGTACACAATCCAACAGCATGCAGGGTTGATTGATGGCAACAGGCCATCAGGTTTGGATATGTGAACAGGGCACATGCATCAACTTACATGCAAATATGTATGAACCAACAGGACAAATGTCCATGGGAATTAATTGTGAATACACATACCCAGTTTGGTGTGGAATGGCATTATTTGTGAAAATAGGGTAGGGTGAAGAAATATTACATTAACAACTTCAACTACCTATACATATGCTGTACATTTCTAGTAGCTGCAGATATATACCCTACAGTTCTTAGTACAGTTTCCTATATGTAACCTTAGGAATGTTGGTGATGGGAATGTTACTGCTACATTAATATACATTGCATTTTTATTCATACACATTCATATCTGGCTGTGTTCAGGTACTGCATCCTGCTACATTTGATTTATATGGCTCTACACAACTGTGGATGTTCAGTATTTCATACAACCGCACTATCTCCATATTGCAAGGGTACAGCAACATATCCAAATTGTGGGACAGACACATTCCAGCTTCAGTACTTTATTACAAACATTTCACTCTTTGGTTGTGGCTGTCTCATTCATTTCATTATGTACTGACTGCAGTATAACTTTATTCAAGACTTATTACAGCTTTCTTGGTCGATTCCTACCTCTTTCTCACACTCTCACTTGTTTTATTTTTACATTTCAAGATGGTACTTAATTCTAGGCGTTATTAACATTTCTTACTTGATTACAACAATCCTTTATAACAGACTCACTTGTTTCACATGTCAGATTTTAAAAGGGGATGTATTTGACACATGTCTATTGTGTTTAGCTTGTTTACCAGTAATTTTCAGGCTGAAGCAAGTTATCTGATATTACAATACAGGTGGAAAATCTCTATTTCAGACTTATTTAATTTTTATTTCTGGATTACAGGCTGCATCACTTATCTAATCATACAGTACTTGCAGAATCTTTCTTCTAGTGTTATTTGTACTTTATTAATATGTCACAACACTGAACTCTTTTACAAGCTGTCTCACTTATATTCTATAACAATTGCAGCAAAATAATTACTAACCTACCTGGTGGCGCAACCGCACCAGCCTATCATCATAGGCTTGCCGATTCACAGAATGCACACCTGCAGCTGTAATACAAATGAAGTAATATTGGAACATACATCTCCATAATATCAGCTAGGATAATTTCTTACATACTTAATTATATGGATACTTACTCAGTAGTGGGGCGTTAGGCATTTGCCGGACCTCCTGGATCCAACGGTTCAGTTGGTCCTGCTTTCGTCTCTTCAGGTCCGCATGTTGATGATGGACCTGTTCACCAGTCCTTGGTATGCCTGTGGCACTGGTGAGATCATGTGCCAACCGGTTCCATGCCTCTGCCTTGTACGCACCCCAGAGAACCTGGCCCTGCATGAGTTGAGCCTCATGATCATGGACTAGGAGCCAAATCATATATTTGGACTCCTCAACACCTCACCTCTGTGCTCGGAAGCGATTGCCCTCTCCTACACCTGCCATCCTGACTGCAAATAGGTTCCACAATCAGTTATGCTGTGTAATCCCGCCTATGGGGCTTATATATGCCATTTTTCCTGCACTTATCTGTGATTGGCCATTTTGGAAATGTATCAGCTTAAGAAAACCTGCTTTGTCATGCTTCTATTTCCATTCATTCCTATATATATGCTAATACTGCATTTCTCAGTACAGTTGTCATGGCTTAGTGGTTCAGTACTTTGACTATGATGCACAGTATCCTGGGTTCGAGCCTGGGAATTGCTTTACTACTGTCTAGACAGGCTAGGAGGTGTGGCTTTGATACAACTTGCTCAATGTTGCCTGCTGGTTGGTGTGCTGAGCAGCTCTGTGCAAATGGGTTACGCTGGTTAATGTGTTATTTGGCTATGATCACACATATTACACTGTGTGAAATGTTGCTCAACTATGGACACACAGTTTCAGCGTGTTAAAGCGCTGCTCAACTCCAGGCACTCATATTACACCTGTTAAACCACTGCTCACCTGCAGGCAGTCATACTCAGCTTGTTAGAGTGCTGCTCAGCTATGGGCACTTATAAATTTTTTTTTTATTGTGTCAGATTTCTTCAAAAATACATGGCCCATTTCATTACATTTTACTTAAATTATAGTTATATATATATATATATATATATATATATATATATATATATATATATATATATATATATATATATATATACACATATATGTCAGGGGATTGTTTCGTGCTTATTTCACTAAAAATAGAAAATGATGTTGTTGGGGCTCAAACCGTGACTATCTCTTCTTTGGCCAACGTCTCTACCACTACGCTATTGCTACTTGGCTTAATTTGCATATTTAGATCTTATATGCTTTTTCAATGACTGCTAACGGTGGCTGAGCGAAGGGCACACCCACGCAAATGAGCGCAATTATGGGCAAACATTTTTGAAATTATATAAAAAAAATTAAACTGTTGATTTTTACATTTTACATTACAGTTGGGTTTATAGTCTGTGGGGGCATGTGTGGTGTGTTTCTTGACATTTCCACGGACTCACTCATGGGAGTTTACTTTCTGGACTGTGACTCTTCTGGGGGCGTGTCCCTTTGCAGAACTCGCTGTGTGGACATGCCCCCTACTTTCCTACATGGACCGTGTTAGCCTAGGGTGTGATTCAGCATGCCCTCATGAATATGCATGGCATGCTGATGTCACACCGTTTAACTGCAGCCTCCGTGTAAGACATATTAACTCTTTCTCGGAGGCTTCATGAATCCTGCCCCTTGGAGAATGGTATATAGTATGCTGGACTGTATCCCTATGGAAAGTGTATTTGCATTAGTATACCTTAGAGTACATCTTGGCTCCATATTATCATTTATGTCACATATTCATTAGTTCAAGAGCATCTGTGAAAATATGTACATAACCTGCAAAATTTCTAATGTTTTATACAATTAAGTATAACAACTACAAAAGCAATCATGCTTCCCTAATTTGAGTATAAAGTCTATTTACATCAACTTTATAAATGCCTACAAACAAAATCTGCAAGTTCGTGGTTTTGGCATGCAAAAGGGAACATCAATAAGCAGTTATTTAAATTAACATCTACATAAAAGAGTACTTTGAGGGGTTGATGAATGAAGAGAATGAGAGGGAGACAAGGTTGAATGATGTGCGGATAGTGAATCATGAAGTGCAGTGGATTAGCAAGGAGGAAGTAAGGATAGCTATGAAGAGGATGAAGAGCGGAAAGGCTGTTGGTCCAGATGACATACCTGTGAAAGCATGGAGGTCTTTAGGTGAAATGGCAGTGGAGTTTTTATCTAGATTGTTTAATGAAATCTTGGAAAGTGAGAGGATGCCTGAGGAATGGAGAAGTGTTTTGGTACCGATTTCTAAGAATAAGGGTGATGTGCAGAGCTGTAGTAACTACAGAGGGATTAAACTGATCAGTCACAGCATGAAGTTATGGGAAAGAGTAGTGGAAGCTAGGTTAAGAAGGGAGGTGATGATTAGTGATCAGCAGTATGGTTCCATGCCAGGAAAGAGCAGTACAGATGCGATGTTTGCTCTGAGAGTGTTGCTGGAGAAGTACAGAGAAGGTCAGAAGGAGTTGCATTGTGTCTTTGTGGACAGGGTGCCTAGAGAGGAGTTGTGGTATTGTATGAGGAAGTCAGGAGTATCAGGGAAGTATGTAAGAGTGGTATAGGATATGTACGAGGTAGTGTGACAGCGGTGAGGTCTGCGGTGGGAGTGACAGATGCATTTAAGGTGGAGGTGGGATTACATCAATAATCAGCTCTGAGCCCTTTCTTATTTGCAATGGTGATGGGCAGGTTAACAGACGAGATCAGACAGGAGTCCCCGTGGACTATGATGTTTGCAGATGACATTGTGATCTGTAGTTAGAGTATGGAACAGGTGGAGGAGACCCTGGAGAGGTGGAGATATGCTCTAGAGAGAAGAGGAATGAAGGTCACCAGGACTAAGACAGAATATATGTGTGTGAATGAGAGGGAGGATAGAGGAATGGTGAGGATGCAGGGAGTAGAGGTGGTGAAAGTGGATGAGTTTAAGTACTTGGAATCAACAGTTCAGAGTAATGGTGAGTGTGGAAGAGAGGTGAAGAAGAGAGTACAGGCAGGATGGAGTGGGTGGAGAAGAGTGTCAGGTGTGATTTGTGACAGACGAGTACCAGTAAGAGTGAAAGGAAAGGTCTACAAGAAGGTAGTGAGACCAGCTATGTTATATGGGTTGGAGATAGTGGCATTGACAAAAAGGCAGGAGTCAGAGCTTGACATGGCAGAGTTGAAGATGTTAAGATTTGCACTGGGTGTGACGAGGATGGACAGGATTACGAATAAGTATATTAGAGGGTCAGCCCAGGTTGGAAGGTTTGGAGACAAAGCCAGTGAGGCAAGGTTACATTGGTTTGGACATGTGCTGAGGATGAATGCAGAGTATATTGGGAAAAAGATGCTAAGGATGAAGCTGCCAGGTAACAGGAAAAAAAGGAGGCCTAAGATAAGGTTTATGGATGTGGTGAGAGAGGACATGCAGGTGGTTTGTGTGACAGTGCAAGATGGAGAGGACAGGAAGAAATGGAAACAGTTGATCTGCTGTGGCGACCCCTAATGGGAGCAGCCGAAAGAAGAAGATAACCATTCAAAGATGTAATGAAGACATGTTATATTCTTTATTTATTACTTGCATTTATTCAGTGGTGGCTGGTGACTTCAAATCAAAGGGGGGCTGGAGGAGACAGCTGAATGGGTGGGGTCAATGGGAAGGGGTGTGACCAACTAGAAAGGGGAGGAGCTATGCTCAAAACCACAAAAAAATAACTAAATACACTGCCGTGTGTGCTAAACCGTCATTATGAGAGTCCAACCAAGACATAATGAAGTGTAGAAGAATAAAAATATTTCAATGCATTGGCTGCATGACAGCTTACTTAATATCTAGATGGAAACAAAAAGGTTGTGAGGCTTGAAAAAATAAATTACTTTTTTAAATACATTAATGGAATGCCAGTCAAAATCAAGTACAAGAAAAACAAGCAGCACTCAACTCAAACCTCTTATTGCACTGCAGTTCTAATTATAATTTATATTCAGCTTTATTAAAGTACCAAGTAACATGTTGAAAGTAGAAATCTCTGATGCCCCTGCTTGTAAACATGTTCCTTAACCAAGAAAAGACCTGCTGCCTAACAACTATCTACTTGTTTCATGGGGAAAACATGATCAAAGTAAAAAATGAAAAGCAAACAAGAAATAAGCTCAAGATACATTGCTTAAAAGGATTACTGTACAGGTTATGGACCACACGATTGGCATTCTGTTTAGTTTACAGGTAAAGCCTGGAAGTCTCCAAGTGTAATGAGCTTCTTGAAATAATGTAATCCTGTCCTTTATTCCAAATACTGTCATATGCATTTCAATACCCAAGGCTTATACATTATCTAGTTAAGTATTCTCTACATGGCAGCATCAGAAAGGCTTTCAATGTTGGCAATTCTTTAACAGTATGCTTATTAAAGCTTACTTGCATCTTACAATCTCAGCCAAGCTTATCTGATGGTCATTAAAGTATTGCTACTTAAACACAGAGCAACAGGCACTTTGAGTAATAAGCATAAATCCACAGTACAAAACAATATGACTGAAACCAGACCATTCTGTAAAAATCAAGGACAGATGAAAAGCCACTCTAGTACTTGTGTCTACCTTGGATGGGGGGGGGGTACTCTGCACATTTACACTGCATAACTACTCCTTGCCTTGCTTCAACACATCCAGAGTCACTACATGGGGAGTGGGGTGCAACAAGTATGTGACAATTTGAAATATCTCTGGCTGACTGTGATGACCCTGACACATTTGTCATACCTCTCAACCTCAGAGCAAGAAATCTGGACAAAGCCATACAAAGAAGTGGGACAAAGGCCCAAAAATAAGGACAATTTTTAAAATATTGCTCTTATAAACTTAGAAAGATAATAGAATAGGTCTTGCATTAGTATGAATTTTCTGAATGGTATGAAATCTGAAACTCAAATGTCTGTCATTATTTTCTAACTTCAATCTTTACTGATTTACTAATTGAATAGATGAGCTTGTAAATATTGTAAATAGTTTTAGGATTTGCTTTGTGGAATACTTTGGGGTTTAAAACTGCAATTGTTGATTAAATAAAATATAACACAGTTAAAAAAAAGAACAGAAAGTGCTTAAGTGCTTTTTCCCAATCTCAACCAGATTGGAGAACAGCACTGGGTGTTAGGTAAGCCAGCAATGGTTCCGTCAACAGCAGTTTTTTTTTCAGGAGACTTGAAACTTTACATGAGCCAGTAAATTCCTTTCTGAAATGCTTACAGAAATATAAAAAGTATACCAATTTGCATAATTAACAGTAAAAATAGCATGCGCCCTGTCAAGATGTATATCTTGCAATGTGAAATAAAAGTTTATTCAGCATCCCCGATGGTTTATGTTAAAGGTTGTATATCATTTGTTTTTTGGAATGTTAATGAATATATAGAAATGCTTCATATGCCTATAATCACTAGCCAGCTATCAGTATCTCTGGTATAATGCATTAAACATGAAATGTGACGAAGTATGTTTCTCTCCCACCATGGTATTTCACACTATACCCCTCAAGAAAAATATTAAAAAGAAATGATATTGTTTAATATCTCAGACTAAAGTTATTTTGCTTGTTACACTTTGAACTTTCATCTGCTTCCTATTGATTGTTAATGAATCTAGCCAATAAAAATGTCATGATACCATAAGGAGATGTGTGTTAAAAGCAAACAACAAAAAAGGTGTTGTAGGTGTGAATTAATTGATAGAAAGTGGATTAACTATACAATGAGCAAATTGGTACAAATATATGTGGAAAAATTAAACAGTATCCATGTTGAATTGTTATCCATGCAGTCAACCAAATAAAAGAAGTGAAAATTCTGAAATCTTTTAAAATATAGCTTCACTATACTATGGGTAAAACAACTTTTCTGTTAATACACCATCATTGTACTGTGCATGTCAGGTTCTTTTATCAGAGTAGTTTGTTTAAGAATGCATATTTCAATTGCTTTTATGCTACTAAACTAAATCTTTATCAAGCACTAAAACTGTATTGATTGTAATATAATTTATGTCCCATTTGGTAGAACTTTAACATTAGCTACCCACCTGCATGTTTAGAATAGTGGAATTATTACATAATAATTATCACTATAATAGGAATGCAAACATGGGCTACCTTATTGAGCAATGATGTTACATGTCTTATATGAAGGTGGTACATGCTCCCCTTTTGTTTTTGAGATTTGGCAGTAATATTATTTCTCTGCCTTTTGGCTAAGATGATGTCTGTATGAGTATATGCCAAGCAATACCAATTAGCAATCTTTCTACAAGCAATAAAAGAAAATAGTCTAATTTTAGTGATGGTCATCCTGATAATTGAGTGAACAACTGTGACAAACTTTGCTGCATCAAGTAAATGCAGTTGGTATCCATAAAAGTACTGTCTGCAGTGCTAACACACAGTCACAAACTTGAACAGCCATGTCACTGTGGTATTGCAGTGCAGTGAAGAAAATGTATGGTGGTTCTCCAATACACCAGGGAACAAACACATGGCCATATGTCAGTTTTAAGATGTTGCCCTCTTGCATACCATCCTCAGTCCCACTGACTGGATATACATTGCCATAAAAGGCACTGATAGGACCAGTGTGTACTAATACTTACAGAGGAAGGTCTACTGCTCCTTAAGGTGAAAATAGGATACAGCACTTATGGAAAAATCAACAGTACATTGGTGTGGTCTTTCAGAAATATCAATAAAGTATATATTCATACATGGTAGATGCCACTTCTGCGCCACCTGTTCAGAGTAAGACACAATACAAATAGACATCTGATAGATAACTAGGTACAAAACACACATGTTACATGCATGGCACAGAGCATATAAAAAGTATCAAAATGCAAGGCACTTTATGTGCACAACAGGTAATGCTGGCTACCTGCTACAGCCATCACTAATGAGATAGATTCACTACACAGCTACAGCAGGTAAACACTGATATGAAAAATATACAGTCAGAGCTGAGGAAAAGATGAATGGGTCTCTGGGCTGCTGAACACATGGTTCAGCGTCAAGTACACCTTGGTTGTACTTATTAGTTTACATCCATAACATAAAATTGTTTAGCCAATATAAGGAAGCAAATGGGATAGGCCACAAATAAGAAAAAAGCCATTTCAGGAAAACCTTACCAGTTTTCATGTAAATCACACTTCATCAAAAACAACCAACATATATACACACTTAAAGTAATTAAAATTAAATGAATCACATGATTAATGCTTCAGACATCTTACATTTAGCACTTGGATTAATTGAGGCTCTTTCATTCAATCTAGGCATGGTGTAGATATTTAATATCACAATCCCATTACATTTTTTTAATTTCTTCTGAACTGTTTATATTACCTTTTCTCATATTGCTATATAGCATCCGTAAGGCCAGGAATTTTAATTTATGTTTGCTTCCCCACTCCAGCTAATTTTAATATAATGTATTTGTTACAATTTCTTCTAATATCAGGTATGTGTTCAAGTGTTCTCTCTCCCTGAAGTTTTTATAGACAAACCGTGAGGTATGTGATTGACAAATGCCAATAAAAACAACATGTACAGTATTACAATCAATATCGTTTTTACAATGATAAATCATTTCAGTAATAGGATATTTCATATTCTTAACACATTTGCCATATCCATATGCTGCACAGTTTAAGCACTATAATGCAGACCTACAATATTATTTTTAATACATAACTACTGTTTCATTTTCTCTATTCCTCTGTCACACAATCATATACAGACACACACACACACACACACACACACACACACACACACACACACACACACACACACACACACACACACACACACCCCTTCTGAAGCCAACGACCGTCCGACCGTGTCTCCTACCTTCTGAAGCCAGCGACCATGTCTCCTACCTTCTAAAGCCAGCGACCATGTCTCCTACCTTCTGAAGCCAGTGACCGTCTGACCATGTCTCCCACCTTCTGAAGCCAGCGACCATGTCTCCTACCTTCTGAAGCCAGCAACCGTCCGACCATGTCTGCACCTACCAGCGACGACCGACCTGCAGGGAAGCCACATAATCCAACAGAACCGATCGCTCTACACAATGCCCGTGCAGCGAAATCCCTGCGAGAGTTGAGAGAGAGCTCTCAGCTCACTCCTCATTGGCTCTGACTGCAAGGGAAGCAGTTGGGAGCTCCTCTGTTCTGTGCAGTCATTGACCACACAGATTTCTGGGTATCCTACAGCACAGGTTGCTGGGTACCTGTTTTTCTGCATACGGACTGCCGATAAAGGCAGTCTGAATAGATTTTCTGTCTCACGGATTTATTTTCTTGTTTTTCTTTCTAGGTGGGAGGGCTGCAGACCAGCAGTCCGATAAGATGAGCCTCCCCTGCATTTATTTATGTTTTGATTATCAAGATATTCATTGTACTCTAGACCATTTTCAGTAGAGGCTCACAAAAGAAAATCTCCACATTAATTAGCAATACAATATAATATGATACAATACAATATGATACAGTGCATTCATTATTGCATACAATAAGAGTGTACACATTCAACAAGTTCCACCACTTAAGCCATACAACACAGAGTAAGCATAATCTATTAAATGGATAGAAGTCAAAGTCAAATGAAACTGCAAATAAGTTGAATGTCTGTCAGCTGGATGGCCCAAGTTTTCTATTGTAGTTTTACATTTCATGTAAATACTGCTACAGTGTTTCACATTATGATAACATACTTTGCTTTTACTGTAGCTTTGTCTACCATGTATATATTGTAGGTATAACTTTCAGAATCCTCAGTTTACTTCACTTTGTTCTTCAGATCTTTCAAGTAAATTTTGTATCAATTTATTGTACCGTATGTTCCCTCTAGCCCAGGTCATGACTGCCGAAATGGTCCTTGGGCCAGTCTTTTGCAAAGTCAAATAAGTAAGTAAATAAATAAAACCGAAAAGGTACATAATTCTAAGAGTTTATGAGATGGTGAAAATATCTTGAAATGAAGGAATTGGAAAGCTTGATTTAACAGATAGTAGTCAAGTCCATGCTTAAATGATGGTCTGTTAAGCAACTTAATGAGATCTTTGTAATGAATTCTGACACTTTGCTATATATACATTCTAATTGTCATGAGTTTATTTGAGATATCCATGTTGACTAGAGAGCTGAAAAATAATTTGCAAAATAAAACCAAGGCTTTGTGCTTGGATCTAGGGGAAGAAGCGAGGAAGTACCTCACTCATTATTTGCTTAAGGGGAGTTGTTTTGGGCTGTTAGGACTACACATTCATTGTGAGAAATGGCAAGTTAGAGTCAAACTCAGTTTCTTGATTTTTGAGGGGAGGGGGCAGTGAGGTATATTTTCACCAGGGCTTGTTTTAATTTGCAGAGTAAAGGCAAATGCATTTTGTAATGGTTGCTTCAAAACAGTAAGCATTTCATTTTTCCATTTGGAAGAAGTATACCCAAAATTTACTTTCAGTCATTGAGTGATTTATGACCATGTCAGTGAAATCACTATCACAATTCTATAAAGAGTTAATACTGGCTAAACGGAAAAGACCTAAGGACGGAAGCTTTGGAGACTCCGTTGCCCCTCATACATTTAAATAAAGATTCACAACACTTTCTAACTGGTTAACCTGGTCAGATGGCAGTAAGTATCACAGAGCACAAGACCTGATTCCCTATGTAGTAGTACCAAATGGGTGACAGTGCCAAAGATTTCAGATCTAAAATTAATTCTGACAGTAACTGACCATTGATTAGTTAGTTTTTAATATATTTAACCAATGTTAATAAAATAATTTTGGTTGTGAAACCCTTTCTAAAGCTACATTAAGAATTGTCTATGATGTTTTGAGCTTCATTGTGCTGGTAGACAATATCTTGATAGATTTCAGTAAGTATGCACACTCTTGTGTGTGTGTGTGTGTGTGTGTGTGTGTATGTGTGTGTGTGTGTGTGTGTGTTAGCTGGGTTGCACAGATATTCTGGATTCCTTTTGTTATGGGTTGCACAGATACTACTACACACTTTGTGGAGATGCACACTGTCTGAAATTGTCCATAAAGCTAGTACCAGTCATTATCTCATACTCCTATTTATGATGATGGTCAGGGGTGGCAAATGGGAAGGGGATGAATTTTATACATTTTGGGGTCAAGTTATCAAGCAATGCACTTATTATACATGCCACCAAAGTGATGCTTAAGATTGTGTGATGTGGAGTCCAGCAGTACATAGGCCAAGTACAACCACATGTATCACCTGCTTTTAGAATAGAGGCACTTTACTGTTAAAATCCCTCACCAAATGATGTGTCATCCTCTCAGGGGGATGGTGAAGTCCTGGCATGTCCCTATTCATAGGTGGGCCCTTTCTCTTCAGGGACAGACTGCCTTATGTCTCTCCCCCAATGATTTCACCTCCCTAATTTCCAGAGGGTGTATGTACAGAGATGGGCGCCATATACACAGTGGATGTGGGATTTTTTTTCTTATATATTTAGGGTAAGAAGTTCCTAACTGGGTAGAGTGAAGTTAACATCACAAGGATCACTACCCATAATGCTGGTTTTCTCATGCTTCCCCTGCTCCCATATGGTGGCCTGTCTTATCAGCAATGGACATCATGCACAATTCTCAAACAAGAAAGGCTTTACCTGTGGACAAATACCAAGTCTGTCCTCACAGTATAAGCAAAAATATAAGTTAGAAGCTCTTGATTCAAGTTGCTAATTGCTCTCGATAAAAGTGAAAGCAAGGGAGTGCCAAAAATGTACATTTCTATTGACGATTCCAAATCCTTTGATTGTTTGAACCTTGTTCTTACTAAAAGGAGAAGCCAGCTAAGGAATAACAGATTTAGTTTAAGATTGGAAAAGGATTTTTGAAATGCTAGTATATTGTCACCCTGTTTATTTAATTTTTACATCAAATACATCATAGGAATGTCGATACTTGATGAATCAAATGCTTGCATCAACATTTCTGGAAGAATTATTAATAACCTCACAGATGTATATAATACCTCTCTGAATACTAAAAACTAAGAGAAGCTGAAGAACCTGTTAATACTGATGTAAGTTGAAAGTCCAAAAGCTGGTTTGGCTCTCAACATTCTGATATCTAGCCCACTCAGCTGTTTGTAAATATATGGCAAAATTGTGAAAGCAGGGGCAGTTTTTACTTTCCTGAGCTCAAGTATATCTGCAGTTTTTTTAAAAGGAAGCTATGGCAAATTTAGATAAGATATTACATGAGAAAAGTATCATGTTGCTAGTACCAGTAAGAGTCAATACAGTCAAATCTATGGTTTCCATGTGAATAACACACAGCTGTGAGAGCTGAAGGTCTTGCACCATAAAATTGATGCTGGAAAAATATTTTGTTATTCCATGCACTGCAACAATATCTGTTCAGACAGTTCTTAAAAATAAATCCAAACTCTTTACTGGAATATGTGATAGATAAAACTAAAAGTTAAGTTAAGACAGGAGTCACTCAAAAAGGTTGTTGGGAAAGACTAAAGGTAAAAGAAGAAGGTGATAAATGTTAAGGGGGTAAATTATATTGCTGAAGTAAAGAAAGTAAATTTACCAAAAATTAAAAACTAAAAAAAAAAAACATCAATCATGGCAAGATAACAGGCTCAGCTCATGTTACATTAAAATAGTAGCAACTAAAATGTAACCGTTACAACCAAGAGCAGAGCACAAAGGTTATACAAATAAGTAACAAAAATCAGATACTGCCAGCAAAGTTCACACCATGTTGAGGTGTATTTGCTACAAAGAAGTAGAGAGAAAAGAGTAAGAAGCAGGCTTAGTTTTCGAAATTGCAGGGGGTAACACAAAGGTATTTAGAGAACAGAACAAGAGATAAGTAATGATAAATACATGGGATCCAAGGAAAAAGATGGGATGAGAAAGGTAAATGTAAGATGACAGAGAGCAAGGAGAAAGTAAAACCATGTCCACGTTTACAGGAAGCAGAAACATAGTGGCAACCAATAGAGTAGCGGTATAAATTTTAATGACTTGAGTGGAAATTAACCTAGTGCAGAGTAGTGTTATGTGTTGATTAAGTGATGCAGTATGAATGCAAACACCACAAATGGAGGGTTGAGTTCTCAGCAAGAGATGTAGTTTGCAAGACCAGTAAATAGACACCAGTTTTGGTTTGATGAAAAACAAGTTAAGCACTTTCCTGTGGGTAATCCAATGAGGATATTCTTCCTAAGAGTGGTGGCCAAAGGGAGAGAGAAGATGGACAATAATATAGAACATTATATGAATTGTTAGAAGGAACAGACATAATGATGCAGGACTTTGATGATGTGGGAGTGCACATAGGAAAATGGAGTCATTTTTCTTTAGTAGATGCACTTAAAAAGCTATGCCTGAAGTCTAGCATTATGTTCTGGTGACCATAAAGGACATGTGAGCTAAGGCTGGTACAGAAAGCCAACTGAATACAACCAAAATGATGTAGAGACTGAAGACTGAAGAAGATGGAAAAGACTCAGAAATGTTTACATGCACAGAGTGGGTGAGAAATCAGCAGACAAAAAGAGTGTTTTTGATATGGCTGTGATATTTTGTCTGAGAGCAGGGGAGATGATTTATTTTTTACAGTTTTAGGAGAGGTAAAATGAGACAAAAACAGTAGATGATTCTGGAATAACTGAATGAAATAATACTTCATGTGATAACAGAAGCCCCTGAGATATAGTGCCAAAAGGAAGGATGGAATACAAGTCAGCAAAGAGTTTTAAGTATAATTGACAAAAATGGAAAAAAAGCGTGACCCATATGAAGGGGATGACTAAATGCATAAGGACCAGCAATGTGTGAACTTCTAAATGTCTCACCTTGAAAACCTACCTGGTTACTTTCTTTCAGTTTAGTAACTTTCTTCACAAATCAGAGAATCTTGTACTCTCTCAGTTTTACTTGTGGCCCACTCTAAGGCCTTTCATATACCCTACACACAAGAAAACTTCTTTGCTGCTCTTGTTCAGCCTCCATTTACCCACATTGATTCTCCAGTTCCCAAATATGCCTGCAATTGTTTGAAGAGCAGAGTCACTCTCATAATTTTTGCTGTTATTTTTCCTGCTCATCTAGTGTTTATATATTCTGACTGCTCTTACAACAGCTATTCTGCTAATTATCTCAGCATTGCTGTTACAGATAGCAGGTGAAGGGTTATACTCTTACATATTCAACTCAGATATTCCTCTTTTATCTCTTTTTACTGCCTCAATCCAACCTATAACAATTTATAAGTCCCTCTAAATTATTTCAGCTTGTATAGTACAAGACAAACACCTATCTTGCTTACAGATATGATGAAATCCATAATTTTATGAAAATGTCATTTCTGGAAGAAGGTTCAAAGTCAGCACACAGGCTATTAACCAAGATAGTGTGACTGTTTTTATAAACAGTTAAAACATTTCATGGCATTCATAACAAGAGATAACTGTAGCACTTGCTTGGATTCAGTAGACTAGAGAATATCTACAAATAGAATTTTCACTTTTATAATTATTTAGTTAAACCACGTGTAGATCAAACATTCTGCAAAAATTAAAAACAACATACAAATTGCTTTAGGAGTACAATAACAAATTATCTTACACTTTGACTAATATGAATTACTGTATACCTCACAATATAGAGTGGCCTCCCAAAAAATGCCTGAGAATTACTTGCTCAAATCTAAGAAGGCAGTGAGTCCCATAAGACCGGGGCCTTAATAGGCAAAGAAATGCCTACTGGATGCTTCAAAATGTATCCTTGGAAATTACATGAAGCATTTTTCTTACTTTGTGAAGACAGCAGACTGGTCAGTAAGGCGACCAGAAGCTTTTTTAAGTATGTATAACAGAAATAACCACTGAGTCACAGTCATCAAAATTCATTGAAGGCCAGCATCTCATTGCCTTAGAATATCTTCAATATCATAATGGAAAAATAGAATGTTTCAGCTCTCCACCTGTGGTTGTATACTCTGCAATTAACACTGATCATGATGCCATTATATTTACCCTAAGGGTAAAATTAAACTCAGACAAAAGTAGCTCACCTTTTATTATTGGGCCCAATGATGGAATAAATTACATATGCATGATAGTAGACTGTGATATTAGTGACTCCAGGAAGATCACAGAGATACCATGTTATACCTCACCGTAGGTTTAAGAAGATGATGGACTCTTACAATTAATATAGCTATGTATTTGGAGGTTTTAAGTATGGAATGTATGGTTATAAATTATTGGCAGTGCAGGATAGGACTTACTATCCAAAGTATTTGATTGTTTTCATGAGTCAACCAATAATAGAATTTTTAGGTCACATGATTGTTTAAAGCTTATTTAAGTTATTTTTGTTGCAGTTTCCTGTATTCTGAAGAAGTTTGGTGATTCAGTTTAGAATAAAAGTGCTTAAATGTTTATTAAAGGAATTGCTTCTGTTTACATTTTGCTGGTGGCAGCATTTTTTATTTTTGGTTTCTTTTTGCATTGCTTTGGACCTTATCTTTATCAGATCAAACAATAGTTTCTTGTGGATTATGGGCAAAAATGTCCTCTAATTAAACAGCTGAAAAATTCTGGATCTTTACAGTAGATCATACAGTCCTTAGAATAACTGATCTTGAAATCTCCCGGGGATTTATAATCAGTGTAGTAAAGCTAAGATCCAGATCACAGTTAGCTGGATGGACATAAGAAATGGCACAGCAGATTGCTTCATCAGCAGCATATCTAAAATAATTTCAGCATCACTTAGAGGGAACCAGAAGAGGAGCATTATTCTGCATTGCACATACAGACATGAAAGAGACATGAGCCTCACAGCCTGTTGACAGAGGGGCAAAATGTAACAGGGCAGTTAGCTTCTGCAGAGTATTATAGGATAAAATCTTTGCCTCTTTAAATTAAAATTCATTCAGATCACAGTTAGCTGGATGGACATAAGAAATGGCACAGCAGATTGCTTCATCAGCAGCATATCTAAAATAATTTCAGCATCACTTAGAGGGAACCAGAAGAGGAGCATTATTCTGCATTGCACATACAGACATGAAAGAGACATGAGCCTCACAGCCTGTTGACAGAGGGGCAAAATGTAACAGGGCAGTTAGCTTCTGCAGAGTATTATAGGATAAAATCTTTGCCTCTTTAAATTAAAATTCTGATTAAAACTCTGATTGCTGGACCATTTAATGGACTCTCAAATTCTGCCTTCCGAAAGGAACAAGTGAATCAGTTCTTTCTTTACAGTCCTGTCCGAACCAAGTCCAAAGTGTCCTGAATGACTGAATACAAACTCAGAGGGCAATTCCCTTCAAAAGTTGAAAACCCAAAAATTGGCATTGTGTATAGCTGTTAATTAATTAATTGGCAATTCTGTAAGCTTATACATATTCTGTATAGCTATTGCTTAATCAAAATTTTTATTTATACATTTAACTCTTAGTGTGCATTTCAGAAAAGCTCGAACACTCTTATGGGCCTCAAAGTGAAAGTACTGTTATAGATGTTTAGATGTTTAGGCTGATTTGTATGAATTTATTGTTGATGTATATTATGTAAAACATCTGTGGTTGGATATCTTTGAAGTATGCTTGTAGGCTAATACATTTTTACAAGTACATTTAATTAGCTGTTAAGCAATATTTGTACAGATATTCGTGCAGGTAGTGGTAGTCTTGTTATAGAGTTTATAAAGGTTTAATGGATCTTTGAGAGGTAGGATTGGGAGGAAATGAGGTAAGAAGAATTTAGGAAGAGGTTAGGTTGAGGGATGGGAATTATATATGATTAATTAGCAGGGGCTCTTGCCTCTTTTGGTGCAGGCTTGGGAATACAACTGCCCTTCACTCTCCCTTTTTTATTAGGTTTTGTTACAAGTATAAGGTATCATATTTTGAAGTATGGCAGGTTGGGTGAGCTTTTTGAGGTGTCTTGACGGAGACCCCTCTATTCCCCTTTATTTCTGGGATGGTTTAAGTTCAATTTGGAGAGAGAGGTAGCATGCTACTCACCATGGCACAGATTTCTACGAGGGTTTGTTTAAGACCGCTGTTTTAAGTACTGGTGAGTGGTTCAATGCTGCCTTTAATGTGTCTGTATGGATGTTATTAATGTTTATTGGTTACCGTGAAGTATGTTGTATTATTTAGATTCTGTTTGCTATGTTGAATAACTGGTTGGTCTGGCTTTCTAGGTTTTTTTTTTGTTTTCGATAGGGATATATGTACAAAATAAATTTGAAATGTGAATCCTACAGCCCTGCTTATGTCGTGCTGTAAGCATTTGATTGTACCAGCATTTGCAAATCACATGGCATGGGGTATAAATGTAACTGGGGCAGTACAATGCAGGTACAGGTGATGGAGTGAACTGATTCACCCTTCCAAGTTTACATTCCCTGTACCGAGCCGTGGAGAGTTGGGATGTTTTAGGTGATACCATGAAATAAAGTAGCACCTAGTGATACAATATTGTAGAGAACTCTAAAAACATCATAAATAACTGAATGCTTTTAGTAGTTTGAAACCCAGAAAAGTTTGTTCTGGACAACAAGAGAAAACTAATTAATGCAGAAATGTGAACATGGTATTCAGTCTCTGTTATATTCTACAAAACAGAAAAAAAGACTTCTTTTTTATTGCTTTCTCTATTCTTGGCTAAGGGCTATGGTGGACTATTGGACAAGAACAGGTCCATCTGAGGAAGAAAGCACTTGACATATACAAATATATTTGATGTAACAAATATCCATGTAATTAATATATGTAGATATCAGACTGTCTGAGTGTATGCATGCACTTATTCACATGTATTCATGTGCTTAATATGTACATGCAAGCACGGATATATATATATATATATATATATATATATATATATATATATATATATATATATATATATATATATATATATATGTTTATATATATATATATATATATATATATATATATATATATATATATATATATGATTTTGTGTGTGTTGCTATGTGAAGAGCTAACTTCCTGAGTCAAAACTACAAAGGATTCAATGCAAAATACATATAGCAAACCTGATATATACAGCTTTTACTGATTTACAAAAACACATAGTCATCATAGAATAAAGATGAAGGATAAAGACAAAAAGGTAGAAAGGAAAGAAAACAAATGCAGCCATTAGCCGAAGACTGCACAGAATGTGAGGACTCATTGAATTTCTATGAGACTGATGAATTAAATGAACAGAGTATGCCTCAAGGTGGTTAGCAGTGTGCCTGGTTAGAAGGACTGAGGATTTAGATAAATAAAGTGTCATCCCATAAATAAATGGACTGTGAATGTGTATGATAAGCTTAAAACACAATATCAGGATGCCTGGGAGTAAAACACATACTGATATAACATGTTAGCACATATGCAAATATTAGCAATGCTGTGGCATAAAGGCCTGTGGCAGAATAGCAAGAACACTATATTATAGACATAGACTAAGTTCATACATTAATTATTTTCTTTAAATCAGACTGAATGTTTTGGTTACTGCTTGCCTAGCACTAGCAAAATAAACATTTAAAATATCAGGATCCAAGTTTACATTCCCTGTACTGAGCCGTGGATAGAGTTGGGATATTTTAGCCAGGATCAGGCTTTTTGTATAATTTATCATCTATAACCTATTGTAACCTAGATTGTTTTGGAGCTTTTCTCCCCAGGACTCCATTGAAAACGGGTTCAAAACGGCCCAATGGACTATCCTGGTAAACCAACTGCAAATAAATAAATAAATAAATGACTTGTGTCAATTCCAGCTGTTAAGGCCGGCCATATTACACAGCTGTGTGATTTTTTACATATCCCAAGGGAATGTTTTGTTAGTAAAGAGGTAATATTTCCACCAGAGATGTTTTATCTCCTAGAAGAATAAAGGAAGATAAACAACATTTGACAGACCCTATATAGTTTACACTTCCAGGCTGGTTCTACTAGAGAGACAGCATATTTTTCTGCAAATATGACTCTGAATTGGACAGGACAGGCTGGCCTTATGCTGGGAAGTACAAAAGTAAAGTACACATAATGTAATTCTTGAATTACTGATGTAGGAACAGATATGAAAGACAGATTTTTTTATCTCAGCTGAGGTGACCAAATAATGCTTGATACACATGCTGGTTTTAACAGTATCATTCACACCCTGTGCCATTGTGGCATTATGATAAAAGAGCGGATTGCACCATGTGAGTTTGGTGAGAACACATTAATGTTCTTTGCCAGCTTGTATTTCAGCTTCGACTGCAAAAGGAGTGACAGACACAGCCACCATCTTCCTTAAAAGTGCCAAGCATGTTGTTACTATATCTAACCTCAATTCTGCAGGAGCTCTGCCACAAGGCCCAACTCCCAAATGTTTTCACTGAGAATTTTGTCACTACATCAGACAATGATACTGCAGGAACTTTGCCACAAGGCCCAAATCCAAAATGATTTCACTCAGAATTTTGTTCTTGGATAATAGCCTATGGTCACTACATCTGAACATACCTGTCAAGCTCTTAGAGTAAGAAATCTGGACAAAGCCATAAATAAAAGTGGGACAAAGGCCCAAAATAGGGACAACTTTTAAATATTGCTCTTGCAAACTTAGAAAGTTGATAGAACAATGGATTTTCTATAAGCATTAATTTTCTGAATGGTGTGAAGTCTGTAATTCAAATGTCTGTCATTTTTTTAACTTCAGTCATAAATGATTTGCCACTAATTTGCCAGAAAACTACAATTTTATGAAAAACAAACCAAAAATATGAGGCAAAAATCTGGGCATTCTGCAAAAATCTGGACAGTTGAGAGGTATGCGGATCTGACCCAAATGCTGCAGGAGCTCTACCACAAGGCCCAACTCCCAAATATTTTCACTGAGAATTTTGTCATTGCACCAAAGCCTGTGGTTACTACATCAGACCCTGATACTGCAGAATCTCTCCCATAAAGCCCAATTCCTAAATGTTTTCACTGAGAATTTTGTCATTATTCATTAGCCTGTGATCAGTACATCCAACACTGATACTGTAGGTGTTCTGCCTCAAAGCACAACTCCCAAATGTTTTAATTGAGAATTTTCTCATTGTACTGTGGTTAGTACATTGGACCAAACTCCCAAACATTTTCACTGAGAATGTTATCATTGTACAATAGCCTGTGGTCACTGCATCTGACCCTGATACTGCAGGAACTCTGCCACAAAACCCAAATCCCAAATGTTTTCACTGAGAATATTGTCATTATACGATTTAAGCAAATTTTACTTGAAGAACCTTTTTGCTTGTTAACTTCAACTAGTCAAATATATGTCTGTCCTGCATTTCACTGGAAAAAAATGGCCACTGTCCTGACTTGACCAGTAGATTACACTATATGGGCCAGTTGCTTAGTCTCCCTAGCTGTCAAGTTTCTGCATTCAGGAATTTTTGTACCCACCAATTACCACATTTCCCCTTACAACAAACCAATGCAAAAATTAAATTCATTATTACTTTCTTGAAATTAAATACGTATAAACAAATATGTATTATTGTCCTTTGCATCCTTTCTGGTGACAATACAGCTATACTGGAATATATCCTACATAGCCATAATAATTCAACAAGAAAAAATTGTATTAGGTGATGTTAATGTCAGTTGGTTGGACATAAACTCTAACTCCCCTACATCTAGCATGCACTTATTTGGTTTCACACCATTAATTAATAGTCCCACACATTATAGCAATCATCAAATGCCCTACTAGACTGCATCCTAGTATCACACTCTAGCAAATAAAGCATCACACGTACAATGTCTGGCTGCCACAGTTTTCATCTCCAAATGTATGCAACCAGACATTTCACATATTCACTTAAACATGTTTATTAAACAGCATGCAACCTTTCCAAATTTAGCCCAGAAATGTTCATTACTACCCTATCATCTATTAAGTGGAACTTCCTAAAAAAATCCTTCCCTTAGATGATGTTGTAAATTAATTCAATACAACTTTCCTCAATATCCTAAATAGCCTTGTACCTCATAGGGGCAAGAGACTAAAAACAAATAATGCAGTTTGGCTATCCAAAAAGAGTAGAAAGCTAATGCAGGATAATAAAAAGCATGGAAAAAATGTCAACAATATAAAATACTGCAATATCTTGAAAACTTCAGAATGCTTCACAATCATACTGAACGGCAAATAAAAGAAGACAAAAACTATACTATAATAACTTTCAGAATAATAGTAAACACAACCTTAAAAAATGCAGGGCAGCCATTAAAGCAATCTTGTATCCTAGCCAAAATTTCAACCCTGACCCCTCTACCAGTACCTTACCACTGGATACTGGAATACAAATCAAGTCGTATTTCATAGATAGTATAGCATCTCTATACCATCTAATCCTAACCCTACCCAACAACCACATATCACAACATACATTTTCACTGCCAAAGCTGTGTCCACATCCTATACAAAACTACTCAAACTCAAACCATGCTCTACTTCAACTAATGACATTTCAAGTGAATTCATTAAAATTGCAGCAAATTGCATTGCCCATCCTATCTTTATAATTATACATGTCAGTTAAGTAATCCCACATTCCCTGTCTCTGGATAAAGTCACACATTATCCTCTGCACAAATGACGGAATTCAACAAATATTGCTAACTTTAGACTTAGTGCAGTTTTAATCCCCCCCCCCAAAACATATGATACTTAATCAATGTATTCAAAAAATTGCTAAATTATGCCCTGCAAGAAGAACTCCTATCCCCCACACAACATAGCTTCCATCCTTCCCACAGGACTAATACTGTTCTTCTAACCTATATAGATACTGTCAATAAAGCAAGAGATAATGTCAAACCAGACTCCTTATTTGGGGACTTGTTTAAAGCCTTTGCCAGAGTTTGTTAGGGCAAACTTCTGCTTCAAATGTCCTCATTAGGTCTCTTTCAGACCACCCTTCTATAGTTCAAAAGCTATCTACCCAATAGGTATCAGTCAGTAAAATGGCATTTCACCCTCTCTCCATAGTGCCTAGTTACCACGGGGGTACCTCATGGTTCTATCCTTGGTCCCCTTCTCTTTATCATTCTCACCAACACCTTATACATTTCCACAAAACAGGCCTTCCTTCCTAACATAGTACATAGATGAATCCACAACATTTGCACATCTGACAACGTGGCACACCTCAAAATATTACTCAGAAGCTTTAACAGCCACTTAAACATGACTTTGTAATTCACAGCTCATGCTCAACCCTTAAAAAAACAAACTACTACTTTTTCCTCCAAATCCCTCTCTCATGAAAAACAAAATGTAAGGTCCTCTATCTTGATAATATAACCAGTGATGTCACTTATCATAGCAAATTATTAGGGATGATTGTGGATGACAATCTTAAATTCAACCTGCATACACAACATTGCATAAGAAAAACTCATAAAAAACTAAGGATGCTTTAGAGAGCCAAAACATTCTCACCAATTCAACTAAAGCTACACCTGCCACTACTAATCTCCTCCCCACACTTCTTTATGGTGCTCACATCCTTATTAACTTCCAGGCATCCCAAAAATCAAAACTTGAACAATGCTATAACAAAGTTGCTAAATTTGCAGCAAATACCCCTTTCAGAACCCACCACTGTATACCACTGAAAAGCCTAAATTGGTTAGAGCTACCCTATCAACTAATGTATAAACAGCTTCTTACCACCTATAAAAGTATCCAGAATCCATCTGCTTGTCCTGCAATAAATAACAATCTAAACAAATATGTCCCCAGTCAGTCATTATGATCCAGTGACCAAGAACTTCTGTCTGTCCACAAACCTATCATATCTGCTGAACATTGCTTGTACTTGTACCAAGTGGCTAAGGCACTCCTTACCTGCAACCATTAGGTTAATAACAACCCTCCTATCCTTCAAAACCATTCTGAAAGACTTCCTAATCAAAAGCTGGCTCTATTCTTGCTCAACACCAGGATAAAATATATCCCTAAATGTGAACAAATGCCTATTCATATCTTAAGCCTCCATACTCTCCCTTCTTTACTTACTTCCTTACTTCTACCATTTTCTCTGTCCCCTGGCGTTCTCTCTAAATAAACCGTAAACCTGCTTTCCTCTCACTTCACGTTGCAATTTGTGTTTGTTTTATACTTTCTTACCTTTAATTTCTCTAGAAATTGGCCTTAAGTATGTTCATACTATGTCTAATTTGATATAATTATTTAAACTGTAGTTATTTTGCATTATTTTTAAAGATTGCAAAACTATTGTTCTTAAAATGTTTTGTAATACTTTGGAGCTTTTCTCTCCAGGCCTCTGCTGAAAATGGGCTCTTACCCATTCAGACTTTCCTGATGTCAATAAATAAATAAACAAACAAATAAATAAATACAAGTACGGCCTGCTGTCTCAATGAAAATCAGAGAGTTCCTTTGCATGGGGAGAATAGAACTCCATTGCATTCTATTTGCATTACTGTTTTTCCCTCATCCATTTATTTATTAATTTTCCAGTAACAGCTTTAGTATTTTCAGGCTCATGGGGAGGTAGAACCCTTCTAAACTCTTTTCTGATATAAGTCAGAGAAACTGTTTTTGATGGGGTGTCAGTCCACTGAAGGATTTATGGACACTTGTTCACGCCACATGCATTCCTATGGACAATTCAGAAGATCAACATTTTGTTTATCAGCATGTTATTTGAATATTGGTGAAAAGCAGAGACCCTGGACAAAACACAAATGTAGAAGGGAAAGTTATATAGAGTTGGCACAGAAGGCAGCTCAACAAAGAACTACATTGTGGAAATAAGGACTGTGACACAGTACAGCTTACCACTGCACCACTGCATCTCTCTAGTTATTGTAAATGTTGTATACAATTATTTCATGTGATAGAACAGGTACAACAAGAGAAAAATAGTTCACAACTATAGTACACGCTTTGTTTTTACTTACTTTATGCACAGAAATATTTAGAAATGTCTCATTAAACTACATCATGAATTGAATAATGCCTTTCAGCAACATCGTATGAAAAATTTTGAGGTTCTTTAGTGCATTTAAGGTCTACTATTATCATTCTTAGAAAAATTTTCATAGGTTCATAGGATGATACTAGGCTATTGGCCCGGAGGCCCTTATAAGCCTAGCCAAGAATTTTTCCCATGTTCCCTCAAAGTCAGCACCCGTTTTCCATAGATTGGGGAGTCTTTGGGACACAAATCTATCCCACCACCAAGTTCTATTAATGTTACAGACCAGGTTAAGGCCTTGCATGCGGGTTGCATGAGTGGAGTTTGTCTTATGGATATGCAGCAACTCCATCAAGGCTGGGTTTGAAATGGCCTTGTATGCCAGACACAGGTCACCTGTGAGCAGCCTGTATGAGACTGAGTAGAGGGAGAGGGCTTTTAGCCTATCTGTATAATATAGGTGTTTGAAACCCTGGATTTTCCTGGTCAGGAACCCCTGTGGTCTCTCCAACTGTTGCATCTGCTTGGTAAGGTACATGCCGGAGGGGCCATTGTACTCGATAATGGGTCTGATAAGGGAAGGAGTACAGGGATGTTATGACCTCTTTGTTCCTGGATGAAATACCCTTATTTATGAGGTGGGCCATGTAGAAAGCGTTCCATACAACGGAGGCAATGTGGTGGTCAAAAGTCAGGTTGCTATCACCTGGGTACCCAAGGCCCTCACGACTGACTGCATGCTTAGTACATTGAACGTTTATTGTATAAATTCCACAAGCGCTTTCACCCTAACTCACTTGTAAGGCTTTTTCAAGTGTAAAAACTGTGTAACTGTTGAATCAGCCATCTTTAAATAACTTCATTTTAAAAAATGTGCTAAAACCAGTCTGACCTAAATTTAAAGTAACCACGCACATTTTTACAGCTGTCAAGTTTAAAAACACAAGTAAATTCACTTTGTTTACCAAACATTAATAAGCCTGATAAAACTTTGAATCAAAGTAGTATAAAATAACATAAAATAACAGTTCTGTCTAAAAAAGAAGAAGAAAAGGATGTCAAAAATTTAAAATACTTTAAAATTGTGCTAAATAATACAATCAAAATGTTACTTTAATAATTGTTTCAGTGGTTGTTTTAAGTAATTATTTTGATAAATCTTCTGCTTTTTTAATCAAATAAGGCTTAATAGAAATATGCTCATTTAGTCCCGGGGGGTGGGTGGCGTTCAATCTAATTTGCCAATAGGACTCCCTACAGCATAGCCAATTCTCCCAATCTCCCCCTTTAGGGTCAATAGGTACTTGTTCAAGAATCCCAACATGAAAGCCAGTGTGTTTAGACTCCATTTGTAAATGTTTACTTAATGCATTATTAATATTCCCTTTTTTTATGTTATATAAATGTTCATAAATTTGTTTGTTCAACGCTCTCTCTGACTTCCCTATGTAGAAACTAGGAGAGTCTCTACACAGGGCTAAGTACACAATTCCCTTAGTATGACAGTTACCCTTCTTTAAATAAATCCTACTGTTGCCATATTTTTTAAGGTGATGGGTACTTCATCCAAAATGTATCTACAATACCCACACCTACCACACCTACTAGTTCCCTTGTCCAAAATAGTTGTACGTCTACAATTTTTACTTTTGAACACCTTTTTCAGATTTGTTCCTGTTTTATAAACAAAGTTAGGATGATCACCTGCTTTGTGTACTAAGTCCTTATTGTGCTTTAACATCTTCCAATTCCTCTGAATGAGGTCCTTAACTTCCCTTGTAATGTTACTGCGTTGAAGAACCATAGCTCTTTTAAAAGCTTGTTCACTATCCACTTCATGACCTTTTACAGTTTTCAATGGTTTCCCCAAAATAGGAGAATATCTAGTTGCATGACCATTTATAATTTTTTCCGACACTTCCTTTATTAACCTATCAGGGTAACCCCTTGAACTAAACAAATCAGAAATAAAATCAATTTCCACTAAAAAATCATCCCACTCTGATGTCATCCTGGCCGCTCTGACCATTTGGCCCTTGACTATCCTCCTTTTTTGTTTCCAGGGGTGGTCACTATTGTAGGGGAGATAAGAATTACTGAAAGTATTTTTCCTATAAATTCTCAATTTTAGTCCCCCATTAGTTTTATCTAACCTCACATCTAAATAATCAATTCCACCCTGGTCAAAATTAAATGTAAATTTTAAGAATCCAGTGGTGGAATTTAAAAATTCAACAAACTCCACAATAGTTTTCACTGGTCCTTCCCAAATAATAAACAAATCATCCAAGAAGCGTCAGTATAATTTGATGTTGTTGTTGTAAAATCTGAAAAAAAACAAATGCTGCAACTCCCATTGTAAAAGGACAAGGTTAGCATAGATGGGGGCACAAGCTGCCCCCATATCTATGCCTCTAACCTGCTTGAAAGTTTCCCCCTCAAAATACACACAATTATTTTCCAACACAATTCTCATTAGTTCTATCAACAGGTCAATATCAAAGCTCAAGGTAGACTTTCTGTCCTTCAAAAGTAGCCAAAAGTAATCTTAACCCTCATCAGTTGGAATACAGGTGAATAGGTCAACCACATCAATGGTTAAAAAGTACACCTCACCTTCATAAGACTACAGTGTCAAACCATGTAAAAAATCCCAAGAATCCTTCAACATATGCTCATACTGATCAGGGATGTGTTTAAGTGTATGGTCCAAAAAAGATGCAATAGCATATGTTTTATACCCCTTCCCTGACACAATTGCCCTATATGGAGGGTCAGTTGTACTTTTATGGATCTTTGGAATTCCAAAGAAAGTCGCTAGTCTTGGTTTCTTAATGATCAACATAATACCAATCTTTTCATCCAGTCTACCTTCCATAATAAATTCTTCTATGGTTAGTTAGCCCTGTGTAGAGACTCTCCTAGTTTCTACATAGAGAAGTCAGTGAGAGCGTTGAAAAAACGAATTTATGAACATTTATATAACATAAAAAAGGAATATTAATAATGCATTAAGTAAAAATTTACAAATGGAGCCTAAACACACTGGCTTTCATTTTGGGATTCTTGAACAAGTACCTATTGACCCTAAAGGGGGAGATTGGGAGAATTGGCTATGCTGTAGGGAGACCTATTGGCAAATTAGATTGAATGCCACCCACCCCCCGGGACTAAATGAGCATATGTCTATTAAGCCTTATTTGATTAAAAAGCAGAAGATTTATCAAAATAATTACTTAAAACAACCACTGAAACAATTATTAAAGTAACATTTTGATTGTATTGTTTAACACAATTTTAAAGTATTTTAAATTTTTGACATCCTTTTCTTCTTCTTTTCTAGATAGAACTGTTATTTTGTGTTATTTTATACTACTTTGATTCAAAGTTTTATCAGGTTTATTAATGTTTGGTAAACAAAGTGAATTTACTTGTGTTTTTAAACTTGACAGTTGTAAAAATGTGCGTGGTTACTTTAAATTTAGGTCAGACTGGTTTTGGCGCCTTTTTTTAAATGAAGTTATTTAAAGATGGCTGATTCAACAGTTACACTGTTTTTACACTTGAAAAAGCCCTACAATTGAGTTAGGGTGAAAGCGCTTGTGGAATTTATACAATAAACATTTTATTGACTTGCAACCTGTGTCCTGACACGATCATTTTATTGGATTAGTGGTTTTGTTTCTACGATCTTTTTCCACTTGTTTTTTATTTATGCTTAGTACATTGTTATTAATGTGATAACTAATGGGGATGACATTTTCCCCAAAGGGGATAATGATACATTTCTTGGCATTCAATTTGAGGCCATACTTCTGGCACCAGTCATTAGTTTGGGTAAGGCCCTCTGGAAGGATGTTCACATCACTAGGGGAATTTAAGACAGTGTTCAGCTTGCAGTCATCAGCAAACTTAGTCAGCCACAGACCACTGGTTTTGGTTCGTACCTCAGAGAAGTATATCCCAAACAGTAGAGGCCCCAAGACTGATCCTTGGGGTACACCAAGTTACTTCAACATCTGGATGAAGGCATTGATAATGACCCATTTAAAATTCATTAAAGTGAGCAGTTCCTGTCTGGACACTTCATTTAATACACAATATACATGTTAAACAATATAATTGGTTCTGTATTAGTCAAATGGCACAGAAGGGCAGCCTGATAAAAACAATCATGTAGTGCTAAAGGAAGTATGGAAAACATACTTGTTTGCTCTAATTGAGTCTTATTCTATGCTGTTTCATAAGTGAAGTATATATATATAGATTTTTTATTATTAGCCACTTTATTTCAACTTAAGGTGGTAAGTCTTCAGAGAAAATCTGAATACAATGAATGCTCAGTACATAAAGGATTTTTCAGGTCAATTGACACAGACCTTCATAGGAATTAAACTATTTGGATGCTTTAGCGACAAAACTGAATTAAAAGTTATGTCCTGATAGCATGAAGAGTGGGGATTCAACTAGTCTTCTCCATTTTGAATATAATTCCATTAGAAAATGTTTTTATTTTTTATTTTTTATTTATTTTTTATTTTACATTTGTTGACCGGGCTAGTCTAGCTGGATATATTTCCATTTTCAGTAGAGGTCCGGGGAGAAAAGCTCCACACAGATATACAAAGTATAAAATATTGTTACATGGTGAAAAAGGAATACAAAACAAAATAAAAACAGGTAGATTTACATTCTTGAGATAAAAACACTTGAGAAAAGTTCCAATAAACAGATTAAAGTTTAAGAGAGCTAGATCAGAATATAATACAGTAAGAGTTATGTACCATAGATAAAAACACTTGTGAAACAGTATAGTGAGCAGAATATAGCTTAAGACAGCTCAAAACAGAATAGTAAGAGTTATATACAGTAGATCATATGGGGTAGTAGTATTTAAAAGCTAAGATTATTAGAGTTTAAATAGGGTAAGTCTAATTTACAAGTCAAAAGCATGTAAAGGTTTGGAAGTATGGCAAGAAGAGGAAGAAAGAGGGGTGAATAAGATGGTTAGTCAGGGTTACTACAAGGGCATAGCCAGTGCATTTGAAGGTATTTTATAAGGTTTTGTTTAAAGAGTGGTAAGGATGTAGTTAGAGTTAGTTCAGTGGGTAGTAGGTTCCAGTGTTTTCCTGCTGTGTTGCTAAATAGAGAGTCACCAGCTGTATTATTAGACTTTGTTAAACTGGAAAGAGGTTTGCTAGAAGAACGTAGGGAGTTCAGATTATTATATGGGACTATAAGTTTTGAGAGTATAGGGGTATTATTGGGCTGGTAAAATAACTTGTGGGCAATTGTGAGTTGGGGGATAATCGGATGGTTTTGGAATTCGAGCCAATTTAGTTGTCTAAGATTAGTACAGTGATGGGTTCTGAAGGGATTGCCAGTAGCAAATCTGGCGATATTATTATAGGAGGTTGCTAATTTGTTAAGGTTGGTTTTCTTAAGGTTGGTAAATATAGGTGAAGCATACAGGAGGGTTGAGATTAGATGGGAGTGGGCAATTTTGGCTCTGGCTGCTGAGGTTAAAAAGGGTTTTATTCTGTATAAGGAGCCTATTTTTCTGTTTACTGTTTTAATGGTGTTGTTTATATGGTAATCAAATGGGAGATTAATATCAATGGTTATACCTAGAAGTTTAGTGGTAGTATCAGGGAGAATAACAGTTCCATTATTTGACGAGATTGAAAAGTGTAATGGGGAAGACCTAGTGGTGGGTGTAAAGAGGAGGAGTTTTGTTTTTTTAGCATTAAGAAGGAGACAGCATTTGGTAAACCATGTTTCTACAGTGTTGAAGACATCTTGAGTAAGAGAATATAGTTCAGATTGAGAGGTAGATGAGCATATTAGTGTGGAGTCATCCGCATATTGAATACAAGTAGCTTGTGGAATTGCTACATGGAGATCATTAATAAATAAGGAGAAGAGAAGTGGACCAAGAATAGATCCCTGAGGGACCCCAATGGTAACAGGTAGAAAGGATGAGACTTGATTTTCCCAGAGGACTGCTTGTTGTCTATTGCTGAGGTATGATCTGAACCACTTTAAGGCTAGAGAATCAAAGGAAAGGGATTCCAGAATATTGATTAAGAGGGTATGGTTAACCATGCCGAAAGCTTTAGAGAGGTCAATGAAAAGTGCAGATGAGAGGAGGTTATTGTTATGATTTCTATTGATGGTATCTGTGAAGGACAGAAGGGCATTAGTGGTACTATGTGATGGTCTAAAGCCATGTTGACAGTGTGCTATTAAGTTGTGTTGAGAGAGATGGCATAGAAGTTGTTTGTGAATGCATTTTTCCATAATTTTTGCTAGGGGTGATAAGAGAGCAATTGGCCAATAGTTGGAATAATCATTGGAGTTCCCATCTTTATGTAAAGGGATAATGTGGGAGATTTTCCAAATATTTGGGATGGTTCCTTCCTGGATTGTCCTATTTATAAGGATAGATATAGGGTAAGCAATTTCCTTAGCTGCTTTTTGGAGAAATTGAGAAGGAAGTTGGTCAACAGATGGAGTACATGGCTTAAGTTTTTGTATAAGTTTATAGATGAGAGAGGTAGAGATGGGTTGTAGTTGGAATTTTGAGAAAGAGTGTGTTAAGTTGATGGGAATGCTGGAGTTTTCTGAGATAAGTTGAGTAGCTAGGGATTGTATAGTGTCAGTGAAGAAAGAGTTGAAGGTACTGGCAGTTTATCTTCTCAAATAAAATGTGTTCTTATCTGTGCAGCACTGGAAAATGTATTTTCAAGAGGTGGCATGTGATAATACATTCTACTGCTGCCAGATGGGTTTTGATCCATAATTTTGTCATTAAACTAACTCACTGAGTTTTTACTCATCAACTTCCAGCTGCCAAGCCCCATGAAATAAGTGACGAGACTACATGGTAACTAGGAAGATATGCAAGTTTAATTTAAATGTAAAGATGAGAACCTCTTCCACTATGTTCATCATAAGGTTTAGTGTTACAAAAAGTCATAATGTGACTGGGATAAAGGCTTGAAGTAGATTTCAATTCTACAGTTGGATCATTTCTACAAGTCAGACCTCCCTGAGGATACATGGCTGCAACCTCTTATCATGGATATTATAAGACACCTGCCTATGACAGGAGAGCAGCTCAATTATTTATCACTAGTGCAATAAACAGTCAGTCCACTAATTCTGAAAACAGACAAAAGCAAGCACTAAACAAATCAAACAAAATATGGCAAAGGCTTTGTTTCTGGGTTATATTACAGTGTTTCTTTGTTGCAAATATGCATAATTCACAAAGATTTCCATAAACCATGATCTCGCAATAATTTAATGACTATATGGTTTACTCAAACTTTACAGTATTTTAGTGATGTTTAAAATGTTATACTTTGTGAAATTTGATACTGTTTTGTGCTCATTTTCCTCAATATCCCAACAGATATACTCATTAACAAGTACCTTTGCTGGTACCACATATCTGCAAAATTACTGCTATTTTTTTCTAGGATGTCGACACTGAAAGCATTTTTCTGATGCTATCCAATTCCCATGAGAATCTTTCCTTGCATAAAGGAAACAACAATTTTGAAAGTCCTTCTGCCTAGCTCTGTACCTCTGATACTTTGGAAGTCAAGCTTTCTGACAGTTCCAACTGAAGGGTAAGGGTGATTCGACACATGCTTTTCAAGAATGGCTGGGTGTGCCAAGGTAATAGTTCTCACATTTCTCTGACTTCGTCTGATACCATACATTGGAATAGAATGTAAAACACAGAACACTAGATTTGGAAATGACAAATGGAAATATAATATGGATGTGCTGCACCATTGTGAGGTAGTCTGTTAGAGCAGAATTGACAAAGAAAACAGGAGATGCCAGGGCCATGGATGGCAATTACTGATGTCATTTGGTGGACCTACATCCAATAAGGCACAGAAAACACATTCAACTTCTATGCAGATGACATAAAGATAAAGGGCTGAGTAATAGATGGAGGTGACATTATTAAGAAAGACATGAGGAAGTTATTTGATTGTGCCAAAAAAGGACAGCTGACATTCAGTGTTAAGAAATGCATGTCATTGCACTTAGAGAAAATAACAGAGATTGCATATGAATGGGAAGGTGGTGGAATTTAGCATCATACCACAGGAAAATAGGTACTTCTAACTGCAGCAGCGAACTGCCAAGAATAAAGCAGCCAAGGCTCTCATGATGTTGGAATACATTCCCATAGCAAAGCCAAAGAAATAAATCTCTCCTTTTATCTGTCACTGGCAAGGCTACTCTTGGGATATTGTGCTCACTTTTAGAGATAGTATAGGGAAGGGTAAGCAAAGATGCCAGAAAATTGTGTTGCTGCATGGAGGTAAAGTACCGTAATGGTAAAGGATATGTAAAAGATGTCATAGGAGAGGTCAGAGATGCAGGATTATTTTTTTCTCCCTGGAGGATAGAAGTGAAAACATCATAAGATGTGGGTCTCCAATGTTACTTTATGTCACAGAAGAGGAAGCAATCAAATAATTAAACACTTTTAACCTTACTACGGAAAGGATAGGGCAGACTTATGTGCTAAAACATAAACCTAAAACATACTGTGAGTTTAAGAAGTCATTACCACACATAACACATTTATTATTTGACTAGAAATCATGTTATCCAGCAGTCACTTGATCATTATGTGACCGGTCTTAAACACAGAATGCAAAACTGGGACTTTGGTAACTTAAACAAATCTTTGATAAGAGCAAGATTTAGAAATGATAAAGCAATGAAATATGATACTGATAGAGTTATTGATATCTGTTGAATAACTGAACTTGTTAATATAGAGATTAAAGGGATCATCTCTGTATCACTGCTGGACAGAGGCACGGCAAACTAATGGGTATAGTATTCTTCAACCTAAGGGGTGGTGAAAGCCACACAACTCTGGCTAGGCTTATAAATGCCCTAGGGCAGATAGCCTAGTATAAACCTATGAACCTATGAACCTATGTCCGAAGAGTTAGAATTATGTACATTTTTGCTAGCTTATTTTTGTCCTCATATCTGTGAATGATCAATTTTCTACTGCTTTAAGCCCATTCATTTTTTTATGCTTAGCATATCCATTGTGGCAGTAAGAGCTACCCAGAAGGACCATCATTCAGACTACCCCAAGGTTTGTTTGAACCCTGGCTGCCATGCTATCAATGAAGGCATAGCTGATAGGCTCTAATCCCTTCCTTGTGATAGGGTGCATTTGACCTGTTTTCCACAAAGGGCTACAATGTCTTCCCTTGTGCAAGTGCCTGCATCTATGAACTCATCAAGAAAGTCACTGACAAAGAGATTTTGTTGCCAAATGCCTACTCCAGACCATCCGTTGCAATATCATACCCTTCTCCAAGGAATTATGGCATTCGACAGCCCCTGACCCCCATTGTTTAGAACAACCATCCTCTCACATCAGCTTGAAAAGACACCTGGATCTACTAATCAAACATGGGTCACCTGTGCTGAAAGCAGACCTTTATTCCTCAATGACAGAAATAAGTAAAATTAATAATGAGATGAAAATCAGCACAAAGCAAAGGCTGCCTGTTAAAAATATTAAAACAAATAAAAAAATGTTTCTGATCATATGGAAAATAGATGGCAAGTGGTAATACATGAACAGATAGAAACTGCTTTCAGTGTAATTGCTAAAACGATGGAAAAACACACTGTAAAAAGTTATTTGAGCCTGTAGGACTTATGGAATTGAGGGCAGTTTTCAATCTTCTTTAAAAAGATACATTATTAGAGAGAAATATAAATGCATTAGAAGCAAATGGGCAGAATAAAGGTGAATAACACTATAGAAATGCATACAGTGAATACTTAAACAGTACTATAACTAGTAATGATAATTTTAATACTGTTCTGGTTGCTACTGATAGCAAAGGTGCGCAGTGAACAGAAATGATAAAGAGGGAAGGCATGTCTGTTGTATTCAAGTTAGACATTCAGGCTAAATGTAATATCCTGTCTGAAAATACATTAAAAGCATCAAATTGTTACATAAAGCTGTTAATATCAACATATTTACTTTTGTCTTATTCAGGATATAAATCAGAATCTTTGGGTGAAGTATCATTAAACTGTGTATACAGTTCTACAAACTACAGGCTTTTATTTCAAGATATTTTAGGGCACAATGATTGTGAAGAGACTGGTATAATATAGCAATAACCCACGCCTGGGTGTGGGTAATGCTGGATTTACCCACGGTTGGTGTGGTTTGGACAAAGCCAACCGTGGGTAAATCCAGCATTACTCACACCCACGCGTGGGTTCTTGCTATTATACAATGACATTATTTAAGAAAAAAAATAATTACTTTTCTTAAATAATGGCATTGTATAATGCCTCCTTGCTGCCCTTCCGCAGCTGTCTGGTATTCATGAAGTTCTGATGTACTGCGCATGCCTACGCAGTACATCAGAGCTGTGGGCAAAAGCAACAGAGAAAGCAAGATCTCCATTGCTTTTAACGGTTTTGCTATGTAAAATGGGTTTAACATAGCGAGACAGCTTTAAAAAAAGCAACGGAGAATCTCCGTTGCTTATTTTAAAGCTGTCTCACTATGTTAAACCCATTTAACATAGCGAGACAGGTTTAAAAAAAAGCAATGGAGAAAGCAAGATCTCCGTTGCTTTTTACACACTGTGTCATTATGTTAAAGGAGTTTAACATAGCGAGACAGCTTTAAAAAAAGCAACAGAGATCTCCGTTGCTTTTTTTAAACCTGTGTCGCTATGTTAAACTCCGTTAGCATAGCGAGACAGTGTTTTAAAAAAGACTTATACTAATGGAAAAAGTCCGGGTGACCGGCCCTTTTTCCATTAGTATAAGTCGATTTACAACGTGCACGCTGGCCAATCAGCTGCACGTTTTGGAATATTAAAGGGGGGGGGGTCATGGTATAATTAAAAATAATCTAGGTTGTTCAAAATATTGATCATTAAGATCATGTCCCCAGTCATAACCAGATTGTTCATGTGCTTAAGAAATTAATTCTAGAATTTAGCTAGAGCGAAGATGGAGAGGTACATTCTTTAATCCATTTTAAAAACAAATTAACAAGTGGCTATGATCACAGCCTAGACTATCATTCTTTATAATTCTTGAGAAGTTTTAGCTTCCTCAGTGTACAAGTTAAAATGTAGCAGAATAAACTGTAACAGCTTTAAAATATCTTTAGTCACACAAATGCCAGCCAAAAGCAGGGTGCACCTATAGTCAATCTACACCTGTACAACTGATTAGTTGTTTTGCTCAGTTTTTTCTTTTCACTTTCTGAGGCAGCACAAAATATGTTCAGCTCCAAACTTACCTATCACTTTCTGATGCATTCCTATGCTACCTGCCTTTTGCATGGCAATGTGAATCTCACTAATAAAAGTAAGTTATAAATAAGTAGTTCAGTATAACAATCTTGTTAAAGCAACGTGCTTATGCAGGATCTTTGTTATGCTTGTTGTACATAATTTTGTAGTGTATTCTAGTTTTTTTCTTCCTTATTAATCATCAAGCTGCAGCCAATCCAAAACCCAGTAAGAAAAGTTCTATATTATTTATTTATGGACTTATTATGTGAGCCTTAGAGTTATATTATAGAATGGCCAATGAAATGCTGCCACCCAGGGTAAATTACTCAATAATCTTTCCGTGATCTAAGCATGCAAATAGTCATTTCATAGACATGCTGAGTTCTCATAATGTATGTTTTGAGTATAAATAATTTGTGAGACTCTGTATAATAGAGCTGTCTAGAAATTTAGTCAGATACATGGAATCTATGATTTCAGTTCATTGGTTTTGTGTTAAAGCTACTTAAAACATTATTTGATTTTCAAATTCTGTTGTCATTAACTAACTAGAGAAATATCTACATTGACCATTATGCTAGGTATCCTTTTGAGTGGCCTTCCTGATGCTAAAACTGAATATATGTTTTATTCAACAGCATTGTAATTATATTTCTCCTTGCTGACTCCACTAATTTGTCTTTTTTTTCATTCTGTCTCTAACCTGCCATCTTCTGCAGTTACCTTTATTTGCAATAAGAATTCCTGGATGTGTCAGTGGTTGCAATAAGTAGGACCCCTGCCCATTTAAGTATAGAAAAGCCTGTTTAATCAAATGCTGCCTGAGTTAGTCACCCTAGTTTTTAAATCTACATGATTGGCTGAACTCCTACCCAGCAAGCAAACACTTGAGGTATGTTTTTCATTGACTTCCTTTAATGGTTGTGTTGTTGTCATTGACATGAAGTCAGTGTGTCACATAACGATTAGTCAGTTTGGCCCTTGACTCCCTATTGAAATGTTGACACTTGTATTGTCAAGTGTTGACAGACCCAAAAAAAAGAAGAAGGTTAAAAACTCAGGAAAAGAGTGAATCTCAAACCTTGCTCTTTTCCTTTAAACTTCTTTTTTTGCAGGGTGGCAAGCCCCCTGCATTTCCTTAATGTTGGAGGCAAGCTCTTCCCCCAAAATTTTATATACCAAGTCTAAAATCACCATATTTTGGAGAAAAAGTCCATTCAGTCTCCAGGTTTTGGGGCTCATTCCCTCGGGTCCTGACACTTCAAATGGCTACCCGACTAAATAACCTAGAGCCAATGTTTACACTGGCAAGTAAATAGACCTGTGTAAAACTTCAATTATAGATACTGCGGTGGTGGTGCTGCGGTAGGGTTGTCGCCTCACAGTTAGATGCTGTCTGGTTCAATTCTCAGCTAGAGCGTCTTCTGCGTGGAGACATGTGTGAATGGGTGTACCCTCATTGAAGGTTGTGCATCAGGGCTGGCAACTCAGCATGTAAAAATCTACTGCCAATCATTAGTGGACCGGAGTTCCGCTGTGGTGACCCCTAACTAGGAAAAGCCGAAAGACGCAACAACAACCAAATACAAACTAGTGACACCGTATGTGCAGGTTGTGGGACTAACTGATGTTCATAGGTTCATAGAAGGTTGCTAGGCTAATGGCTCTAGAGCTCTTATAAGCCTATCCATATTTATCCCAAGTTACCCCAAATGTCGATGGTTTGGTGAGGAGTAAATATTGCAGAGGTAAGGGTCTATGGTAGTTAATACCAACTTTTTCTGTCCAGGAGGGACATGGGTGCCACCCCAGGAGTGAATTTGGGGTCACCCATCCATTTATCTAGGTTGCGTTTGAAGTGGCCAGGGAGGGGCTCTGTTTCATGTGAACTGGAAGCTTGTTTCAGAGAAGTGGCAGGCTCTGGGAGATGTATCTATTTTTCCTCCTGACCTGTTCATGTCAGAGGCTAGGTTAAGATCCCTGGAGTGAGTAACCTGATAGCATTTACTGAAAGAAGTCTTCTGTCTGGTTTCCTGTTTAGGATCTGCCAAGACCTTTAGAATATGCTGCTAGGCTGATTAGTAAACATATTTAACTGGTATTTCTCAGTAGTTTTCCCCTTCAGTCTTCTGATAGAGGTCAAGTATTTTTGTTTTACTTTCCCACTTACATTTCTTATCTAGTATCCTCAATTTCCTTACCCTTTTCTCAACCTACACTTAAGCTCAGATGCCTCCATGTTATTTTAGTCTCTTTTCTCATACTCTTTCCTTGCATCTATATACTTGACATCGCAAGGTGATTCTCTGATTCTTCTCTGCCCATACATCCCGCTTATCCCTATCTAATTATGCTCCCCTACAGCTTTCTGTCACTCCAACTCCCAATTTCACAAGGCAGTTTTACACATTTTATCCCGTCATATCTTTTCCTCCTCAGTCTCCAGCCCACAACACTTATCATTTGCATAATTCACCTGCCCAACTAAATACATCTTGAAAAAACTGTGGGCAGGATTCACGAAGCCTCCGTGTAAGAGTTAGCAAGTCTTACACGGAGGCTGCAGTTAAACGTGGTGATGTCAGCATGCCATGCATATTCATGAGGGCATGTTGAATTACACCCTAGGCTAACACGGTCCGTGTAGCAAATTAGGGGGCGTGTCCACACGGCGGGTTCTGCAAAGGGACACGCCCCCAGAAGAATCACAGTCCCGAAAGGAAACTCCCACGAGCGAGTCCGCGGAAATGTCAAGAAACACAACACCACACATGCCCCCACAGACTATAAACCCAACTGAAATGTAAAACATAAAAATGAACAGTTTAATTTTTTTTTTATAATTTCAAAAATGTTTGCTCATAATTGCGCTCATTTGCACGGGTGTGCCCTTCGCTCAGCCACAGTTAGCAGTCATTGAAAAAGCATATAAGATCTAAATATGCAAATTAAGCCAAGTAGCAATAGCATAGCAGTAGAGACATCGGCCAAAGAGGAGGTAGTCACGGTTCGAGCCCCAACAACATCATTTTTTATTTTTAGTGAAATAAGCACGAAACAATCCCCTGACATATATGTATATATATATATATATATATATATATATATATATATATATATATATAAAACTATAATTAAAGTAAAATTTAATGAAATGGGCCATGTTTTTATGAAGAAATCTGACACAATAAAAAAAAAATATTTTTATAGGTGCCCATAGCTGAGCAGCGTTCTAACAAGCTGAGTCTGATTGCCCGTAGGTGACCAGTGGTTTAACAGGTGTAATATGAGTGCCCGGAGTTGAGCAGTGCTTTAACATGCTGAAACTGTGTGCCCGTAGTTGCGCAACATTTCATATAGCGTAATATGCGTGCTCATAGCCAAATAATGTGTTAACCAGCCTATCCCATTTGCGCGGAGCTGCACAGCGCACCAACCGGCTTACAGGTGGGCAATGTTGAGCAACCTGTATCAAAGCCACCTTTAAACAGACACACCTCCTAGCCTGTCTAGACAGTAGTAAAATAAAAAAAGCAATGCCCAGGCTCCTGTGCATCACAGTCAAAGTACTGAACCACTAAGCCATGACAGCTGTACTGAAAAATGCAGTGTTAGCATATATATAGGAATGAATGGAAATAGAAGCATGACAAAGCAGGTTTTTTTAAGCTGATACAATTCCAAAATGGCCAGTCACAGATAAGTGCAGGAAAAATGGCATATATAAGCCCCATAGGCAGGAATACACAGCATAACTGATTGTGGAACCTATTTGCAGTCAGGATGGCAGGTGTAGGAGAAGGTAGTTGCTTCCGAGCACAGAGGTGGGATGTTGAGGAGTCCAAATACATGGTTTGGCTCCTAGTCCACGATCAAGAGGCTCAACTCATGCAGGGCCAGGTTCTGTGGGGAGTGTACAAGACAGAGGCATGGAACTAGTTGGCACATGATCTCCCCAGTGCCACAGGCATACCAAGGACTGGTGAACAGGTCTGTCACCACCATGCGGACCTGAAGAGACAAAAGCAGGACCAACTGAACCGTTGGATCCAGGAGGCCCAGCAAATGCCCAACGCCCCACTACTGAGTAAGTATCCATGTAATTATATATGTAAGGAATTATCCTAGCTGATATTATGGAGATGTATGTTCCAATATTACTTCATTTATATTACAGCTGCAGGTGTGCGTTCTGCGAATCGGCGAGCCAATGGTGATAGGCTGGAGCGGTTGCGCCACCAGGCAGGTTAGTAATTATTTTTCTGTAATTGTTATATAATATAAGTGAGACAGCTTGTAAAAGAGTTCAGTGTAGTTACATATTAATAAAGTTCAAATAACACTAGAAGAAAGATTCTGCTAGTACTGTATGATTAGATAAGTGATGCAGCCTGTGATCCAGAAATAAAAATTAAACAAGTCTGAAATAGAGATTTCCCACCTGTATTGAAATATCAGATAACCTGCTGCAGCCTGAAAATTAGTGGTAAACAAGCTAAAGACAATAGACATGTGTTAAATACATCCCCTTTGAAAATCTGCCATATGAAACAAGTGAGTCTGTTGGAAAGGATTGTTGTAACCAAGTATGACATGTTAATAACGCCTAGAATAAAGTACCATCTTGAATTGTAAAAATAAAACAAGTGAGAGTGTGAGAAAGAGATATGAATCAACCAAGAAAGCTGTTATAACTTCTGAATAAAGTAAACTGCAGTCAGTACACAATAAAATGAATGAGACAGCCACAACCAAACAGTGAAATGTTTGAAATAAAGTACTGAAGCTGGAATGTGTCTGTCCCACAATTTGGATATGTTGCTGTACCCTTGCAATATGGAGATAGTATGGTTGTATGAAATAATGAACATCCACAGTTGTCTAGAGCCATATAAATCAAATGTAGCAGGATGCTATACCTGAACACAGCCAGATATGAACGTGTATGAATAAAAAATGCAATGTATATTAATGTAGCAGTAACAGTCCCATTACCAACATTCCTAAGGTTACATATAAGAAACTGTACTAAGACCTTTAGGGTATATATATCTGCAGCTACTAGAGATGTACAGCATATGTATAGGTAGTTGAAGTTGTTAATGAAATATTTCTTCACCCTACCCTATATTCACAAATAATGCTATTCCACAACAAACTGGGTATGTGTATTCACAATTAATTCCTATGGACATTTGTCCTGTTGGTTCAAACATATTTGCACGTACGTTGCTGCATGTGCCCTGTTCACATATCCAAACCTGATGGCCTGTTGCCATCAATCAACCCTGCATGCTGTTGGATTGTGTACTGTTGTTCAAAATATGCATGTGTTATGCTTGCTGTTCAATGTTTGGAATTCATGGGTGTTTGGTTAATGGGAATACTGATGCATGCTGTTACAACTAATTTTGAATGGTATTGTTTGTTACTAACCAAAAACGTCATAAAATATTGCTAAACATAGGACAACAGGGAAGGCGGGTTCCAGCGGACCTACCTCTCCCACCTCAGCTGGCGAGTGCACCTGGCACTAGTGCCCAGGCCGGAACCTCCTCCGTTGGCCCTGTGCCACCTTCAGGTGGAAGTGCTGCAGGGGATGGGGCTCGTCCCCCCTCTGCAAGCGTGGCCAGAGGAGACCGTCCACTCACCCTCCAAAGTGTCCGGTCTGTGGTGCGTAGCGAGATCAGGCATTCTGTGCTTGAACCCCTACGCCAGCTTGAGGCTCGGGTGGCGCAACTCCGGGTGTGCCTGCTGCCCATCCTACACAGCCCCCAGCACAGCCCCGTCCTGGGCTGTGAAGGCACAGTGGCAACTGCCCATGAGTGGGGATCTCAGTTCCACTGTTGCCATCTGTGGGCTCAGGGGCTTGCAATATCCAAACATCTGTCCCCGTCAATTGTGTTTCCCCCCCACATGTGTCATACTCCACCCCTGTATACGTCTTGTTTGTCTTGTCTGTTAACCTCCCCTACCTACCTCCCCAAATATACCTACTTCCTGTACCTCACATTCCACTCTCACCTGAAAAAAAAAAAAAAGGGCACTCCGTTCCTGCAAAAAAATTACGCCCCATACATAGCTGCCCATTTTGCAGACATGTCTGCTGGACATGTGAAATGGTAATTACAATTGGCTGTACAACATATTTTGTTGTCCTCACCCCTCTCTCAGGGGTGGAAGGTTTAAAATTTCACACCAAATTACAGTCATATGCACAGCTGTTGCTGATAAAGAAATGTGCAGCTATGGGCCTTTCCTACATCCTTCCTGCAAATCCCGAGCTTGTTTTCCTACTGTCCTACCCTCTTTGTGCCCCCTTTTTCACCACTTTCCTATCTCCCCATTTTCTTTTCTTTCTTAGCGAGGGTGTGCGCAAGAGTAACCACTTCTAAGCAGTTGTAAGCGGGTATGCGCTTGTGTGTGCTTAGCTAAGCGTGTGTGTGTGAAGCTAAGCGACAGTGCGCATGCGTGAGCTCCGCGCAAACCAGTGCTAACCCGCTTACAACTGCTTAAAATTGCCTTAGTCACTCTGAATGACAAGGCCTGTAGTCTTCTCAGCAGCAAAATAAAATTCATCTGTCAGTCTCGAACCCAGGATCTTGGAAACACTAGTCTGCATGACTAACCACTAAGCCATGACTGATATACAAGAACTTTGTGCTGAAAGCAATATATCATGAAATAGTAGGACTGAATGTAAAGGGAATATAGGAAGGCTATTACACAAAGCTTTTCTTGTATCTTTACTGGCAATTCTTGTGGATTTGTATAACATTAGTGTGAGAAGAGAAACAGCCATGCTAGTCGGTAGCTAGTAGGTAATAATGTGACAGTAGCACCTTGCAAACCACACACATTATCAGAGCAGGATAAACACTGCCATATTTGAATAGGTAAGAGGCCAGACCTTGCAACTGTGACTGATTTACAGGGATGTCCCTGATTTGAAAACAAATGTTAACTGTACCCCACTGACTCCAAGTGAAATGTATTAACAGTAGGCAGAAAGGTGTTTTATCCCACATAATGGTAACTGTCAATTACTGAAAGTATGCACTACTTGCATGTCAGAAATGGTGTACTAATACATATGCTCAAAATACCCCACAGTCACAACTGCAGAATATCTGAAATATATCACGGGTGTATCCCCCTGATATGTACCATTCCCTGAGGCTAATAAAAGATACACCTGAGAGTATCTGAGGCCTGCAAGTGTCACAAACTCACAGGCATATCATTCTGTCTGATGTCACACACTCTGTGAATAGCTGTAGAATAGCTTCCACAAGCACACCCGCATGTAGGTGTACAACCCACAAATATCAAAGGATGTAGCCAACTAATAAAATAAGGACAGTATAGCAGTTTACAAGCGCTGCATGTGCCTGCTATCCATAACTGTTAGTACAAAGTACAAGGCCCCACTACTGCTCAGCAGCAAAATAAAATACCCTTGTAGGTGTCAAGCCCCACACCTTGGCCAGACCAGACTGCATGCAGTACCACCAAACCACAACAAACATATGAGGAATTGCTGCTGAAAGAAATATAGCAAGCATTACAAGGAGTGAATGTAAATGGAAAATAGGAAAGCCATAGTGACACATTCCAGTAAAGACACCTAGCAGGCATTCAAGGAGTGAATGTAAAGGTCAAATAGTGAAGCCATAGTAACAAATTGCAAGAGCCACTGCTGTATACCAGTTACTCCACAAGTCCCACAGGAAAGCACATACTCCCATTTAAACAGTATTAGTATTATTAGGTGTCAGTTAACATACACACTGAGAAGAATAAACTGGAGGAAGCAATAGTCAGGTTTCAGTACAACATGCATTTCAGTGCCTACAACACAGCCTGAAATATGAGAGACATACCAACCTTTACACTCACAGAACAGTGTCCACAGCATACCAGCATGGTCCCCACCTTGAAAATCTGAAAGGGTTACTCCTACCTAACCTAACATTTTATAGCACTGTCCTGAAATCACAGTGAGAACTGCAATTACCACACAGCAGGCTGCATGCAATTAGTAAATGCTGGCTAACAATTGGTGCAGAGGCCATCACATGCACATGTGCATATACCTACAAAAGCAGCCTGTACTCCAAGTCCACACATGCAATACTTTCATTGCAACATCCGGAGGGAGAGAGAGAGAGAGGGGGGGGGGGACAGAAAAAGAGAAAAAGAGACACAGAGAGAGCCACCAAAAAAAAAAAAACAATAAAAACCAGCAAGCTAACCAGCAGCAGGCCACCAAGCAGCAAGCCATCACAAACAGCAGTGACAAACAAAGGTAATGTAAACTAATAATCTAATAGTCTACATACTGTGAACCCTCCATATGTATTAGCAGTCTGTATCTATATATATATATATATATATATATATATATACGAAGATGTGCATAGGGCAGGGGACATACTGCAACTGTTAGTGAAGGCTGGACATACATATGTATGTGAAGGTTGCTATGTGCACATATCAGTGTAGGTTGTAGTGCAACGTACAATGTAGGTTGTATAGTAAAGGATGTTTAGCAGTATGTTAGTGTGTGTATTCGTATGTGTAAATAAAAAGGTATATATATATATATATATATATATATATATATATATATATATATATATATATATTTATATTATATGTATATGTATGTATATTTATATATGTAGATATATATATATATATATATATATATATATATATATATATAATATGCATATATGTATACATAGATAGAGAGGGATATATAAATAGATAGACATATATAGATAGATAGATAGAATATGTATATACATATATATGTAATAGACACATACATATATAGATATATATAGATACATACACATATACAGACATATATGAATGTCTACAGATATGTATGTATATGAATATCTCTCTCTCTCTCTCTCTCTCTATATATATATATATATATATATATATATATATATATATATATATATATATATATATATATATATATATATATATACTGAGAGAGGCACATGTGTGCAGATGTATTGCAACAGGTGCCTGGTGACAAAGGCATGGACTGAACACCAGTGTGGATACTGGAGTACCATACCCCATTCCAAAACACTTACACCACTAACCACCGCATATGTGGTTGCCTGCCTACTACTGGATGTGTCAGGAGGGAACATGGGAAACAAGTGTACAGTAGCCTCCCCTTTGATATTCACAGTGGCACACTAGTCTTGTAATACCTATACATGGCACGTGTCAGCAGAATTGGTGTGTCAGCTAAGGAAATGTAGGTCACTGTACCCCTCTACACCTCACAATGTCCTACACGGTATGTACCTCCCATGACAACTACAGAAAGGGAGAAGGACACAGTCATACCTAACAAACAGTGATAATACCCTCAAACACATTACCTATGCAGAGTGACTGACAAAACCACAGATAGAGTGCCTTTCATGCTACCTACACAGAGGTTACCACTGCTGGATATACTTAGTTAAGTCACACCCATAACAGTTGTCCGACAACCATGGTAACACCTCACAATATCCCCAGCCTAAATGACCTATGTCTGTCATCCTTGGCACCACAGTAAAGAGCACATGGTGGAGGTACAGGTTCCTACCCACAAATAAGCCATACCCTGGAGTAAACCACCCAGCATTAAGAAGCAAGGCTCCCCATTAGTAGATGTCAGATATACCTCTGTTGAATGTTATGCAGATAGGTAATATGCCATATGAGTCACCCTGTGTAACTGTTTGACAGGAACAAGTACAATCACATTACATGTGTCCCAAGGGGCAGGGTAGCATAACAGTATGCTGCTGTAGGCCCAGGGCCAATAGCATACTACCTACCTATGACACAATACACACACACATGTACTCATTGTAATACCAACTATGTGAGGTGGAATGAGTGTGCCACTGACTGTGTGCAAGGTCAGTAATGGTGTGATTGCTCAGCATGACTTTGTGTCTGTCATGGTAGTGTGTGTCCTTTGTGTGAGGCCAGAGAAATATGTGTCAGGTATTGGGATACAAACATACTACATTGCCATATGTTGTGCTGTGGTTCCCTGTATGTGACAGTGGTGTAGGTAGGGTTATGGCAACAAAGACTAGGGTGCATTACCAGTGAAATTTTTACTGTGCATTGCATGCATTGCATGGATTGACAATGTTCCGCATGCATTACCTCGATACAAACCCCCAGTGTGAGGTTGTGCATTGGACCTCAAACAGTGTGCCGACTGCTGGAGTATACTAGTTTGTTGTATGGAGTGTGCCAGGCACTGTCACACAGTTGTTGGCTGAGCACTGATATGTGGTCATTTACATGTGTATCCCCCAATAGACAGACAAATGCTATATATGGCAGTTCAGTGATATCACTACAGTAGAGTATTATGTGTGCCATATCACTTACTCACATATTTTTCTTTTCCTTCCAGGGTGATGGTGCACCAGCACAACCCCACATACCCTGCTGCAGAGGAAGAGGAGATACACCAGAGCCTGGTACGGGATTTTGCCACACTCTTTTCCCACACCAGCCAGAACCAGCAGGAGAGGGCTGCACTGTGGCAAGACCTTGTCCATCGGGTAAATGACATAGGCATGCATAACCGGACATATGAGCAGGTACGCCATCACTGCAGTGATTTAATTAGAAATGTCCATCAGCGTGCGTCTGATATCCACAGGCAACAGCTTGCCACAGGTGGTGGGGCGGCTATACACCCCCCCTCACCAGACTGGAGGGGCTCCTCTTAAGTGTTGTGGCTCCAGCCCAACAACAACAACATCCGCAGACATGTGTAATGATGGAGGCTGGAGCCACCCAGCATGTGGAATTGGAGCGTGCAGGTAACATGCCATATCTATCATTGACTGTTCTCTACACTGGTAGTTTATGCATGTGTGAGGTGTGTACTGTGTTTGTAGCTGTTATCCTGGTAATTATTGTGCAAGAGTGATATTCTCAATATCAGCAGTAGACCTGTGAAAGCCAACTGTTGTACTACTGAACTGTATCATACTCACAGTATCAATGGCACAGTTGTGCCCACTGACAATAAATGTCTTATTTGTGCAGGTCCCTCTGGTGTAACAGCAAGGCAGCCAATCCACGCTGGTGAGTGTGTAATAACAATACCTTTAATACTAATGTTAATAATAGTAATAATACCCTCAAACAGTATTGCTATGTGTTTGATTGCAGGTGTGTTTGTGTCTGTGTGTTTGTATCTCATGTACTGAGGAGTGTGCATGTGTGCATGTGCCCATGTACCCATGTGCACATGTGTGCATGTGCCCATGTGCCCATGTGCGCATGTGTGCATGAGTGCATGTGTGCATGTGTGCATGTGTGTATGTGCCCATGTGCCCATGTGTGCATGTGCCCATGTGCCCATGTGTGCATGTGTGCATGTGCCCATGTGTGCATGTGTGCATGTGCCCATGTGCCGATGTGCCCATGTGTGCATGTGGCCATGTGCGCATGTGTGCATGTGTGCATGTGTGCATGTGCCCGTGTGCATCTATGGTAACATTGTGTACACATTGACCAATGCAGGCTGAGAGTAATCCAATTTAATATGCCACAAATAACGTAAACACGATTAAATACACAAAAAAAGATGAACGCATTCACATAAACAGCGTTGCTCACAGGGACTTCATCAGATGTAATGCCATATTAGTTTAAATAAATCATTTTATATAAAACCAACTTAAATAACATCCAATCATAGTTCTTTCACAATATGAACCTACAAATCAACGTTCTAGCTACTACATAGTATAAAATTTCATCACTTCCTTTTACTTGTTTCATTAATGTTACCTAAATCAATAAATTACTAAATAAAACTTTATTATATAAAACTCCCTATATTTGTGATGTTGACATTTTACAATAAAAATTGTAAAACCATGTTTGGACAGTAGGTGTCACCCTTACCCTATTTAGAAAATACAGGTTTACACATGTAGTTTTTTGACTTTATATTTAATAGTATATTTTAAATAGAAGTTTTAAACAAAAAAATGGTTTTACAATTTTTATTGTAAAATGTCAACATCACAAATATAGGGAGTTTTATATAATAAAGTTTTATTTAGTAATTTATTGATTTAGGTAACATTAATGAAACAAGTAAAAGGAAGTGATGAAATTTTATACTATGTAGTAGCTAGAACGTTGATTTGTAGGTTCATATTGTGAAAGAACTATGATTGGATGTTATTTAAGTTGGTTTTATATAAAATGATTTATTTAAACTAATATGGCATTACATCTGATGAAGTCCCTGTGGACGAAAACGCTGTTTATGTGAATGCGTTCATCTTTTTTTGTGTATTTAATCGTGTTTACGTTATTTGTGGCATATTAAATTGGATTACTCTCAGCCTGCATTGGTCATCGCTTTCGTTGATTTGCTTTGCTTGGTGGAGTTAGGAGGTGTTTTTCTACAGTTTATTGTGTACACATTGTAAACTGTGTTTCCTGTCTTCCTCTCACAGGTTCTGGTGTTGCTCTGGTGGTGTGCAGCAGGGAACATGAATCCACTGCTGGGGATAGCGATAATGATGATACCTGTGTAATGGCAGAGGGAGGTGTGCCAGGGTCCTTTGTTGGTCAGCCAATCGATAGTACACAGCTGTCTACCCCATCAATGTGCACAGTCATCCTGCCAATACATCCATTGTCACCAATGTCCCTAGGTGATGGACAGCATACAGTGGGCATTGACCAGGGTAATGTGGTATCAGTGGCACATGCATCCCCTCACAGCAGCCATGGCCAGAGTCCTGACATGGTACCACACAGGCAGATGTCCAGGGGGTGCTCATGGGAGCATCCGTGGTCATACTGCCCCTGTCAGACATGCCCACAGAGGTCTTTCAACCTCAGCTATGTTCCGGGCTGTAATGCAGGCACAGTCATGTATGGAACGGTACACCAGACAGGGTCTGAGGGAGCTGAGAGCACATCGCACTGCTATGAATGACACTATGCATGATGTTGCGGCTACCATCCGTAATTTCACAGAGGTCATTGACCGACATTGGGGGAACACATTAGATCTGTTCCACAACTACATGTCCATGAGCCAGGGCAATGCAGGACAGTTGAGGCGTCGATGTGGACGTATGCCAGCAACATCAGCAGCTGGCAGTCGTCACTGACGACAACAAACCCACGGCCGCTCCCATAGTGCCAGTACCAGCCACAGCAATGCTGGGTCTGTGCTGTCATCAGACCGCCCTAGAAGACCACGTGCACATGGCTCTGGACAGTCCCAGCAGGGACATGTCTTCAGTCATCAACCAACTGCTTCTGATGACAGTACCCAGTCCGGCTTAGTACCTGATACTGTCCGTAGCACCCCTGCCAGGCACAGGCACCGTGTCCATGGCCAGAGACAGTGATCTGTATGACCTGGCAGGTACAGTCTCTGGCTGTCCACAAACACCCGTATATGGCAGCCATGAGGTGGAACTGTGTGCATGCATACACACATGCATAATGCTAACACCTAGGGCTAACACATACATGCACACACTGCATCAACATTGCCCCATCTTGTACTGTTGTCCCTCACTAACACACACATACATGTCGATTGGTTGTATCAGTGGCAGACACAGGCATACCAAGTACACACCCTGTGCATATGATGAAACTGTGCCACCTCCTGCAATCTGTAACATTGATTCCAGAACAGGTTAACATGGTGTTGATGCACAGGGTGACTACACAGAAGTGTAGTAATATTATCATGTTGTCAACAGTACAGTGTAATGATATCATTGTGGGTATATCCCAGCATGTCTGATGCATTAACAGTATGATTGTCATTATATTGTTTGATACACCCCTATTAATTACCATAGTGTAATGTCTGCACATCTTTGCATTCTGGTGGTAAGGCTGTAAACAGAAGGCCACCTACATAGGTAGCACAGGGGATAAGAAAATGGAAGTAATGATACTCAATGATGGACATGTAAACCGCAAGATGCATGCAGTCCAAACTCTACTCTGCATGGAGAATGTTGATATCTGTGCAGTAATAGACAACAGGTTCAAGACTCCCAAGAGCACCTTAGCACTACCAGGTTACACCTCATACCATGCTTGACAGCCCCAAAGCACAGAACTAACTATGACAGGAGGGTGAGTCTCATTAAATGACAAGGATACTGTGGTGGCAGGACAGGTAGCTTACATCCTACTAAGTTGGGAACTGCTGATTGAGGGCTCAGTGTCTGTTATTTTAAATGTGTATTAGTTCTGGTTTAAGCACTTGGGCTTCAGGCCAGTTATTTTACATTACGAAGGTTCATGGTCTGCACTCTTGTGGGAGGAGAGGCTGGACTCTGCCCGTCTGAGCTGGGAATTTCTGGCTAAAGGCTTATAGTACCTGCATATTTGAACTGTTTCTTACTGAAATTGGTACACCTTGTTTGCTGTAGCATAGACTAGATCCAGGCCTGCTGAATGTAGCTTTGTTTGTATGCTTGTTTGCTTGTTATTTCCCTGAAACACTAATTCCACCTGAAACGCAGCTTTACAGTACCTCTGTGGATCCCTAGTGACATCTGCATTGCTTACTGTACTTATTTCCTTGTTACACTTGAAAGAAAGTTACTGTTTGTCATTTTTGCATTTAAGTTACCTGTAACACATTGCATTTGAGTTACCTGGCACTTGCTCACTAAAGCATTTATATATGCCAACACTAACAAATTAAAAGCACTACACCCTCACAAACTCACCTTGAGTACCTTGTTCCCCATTGGCCCTTTTTGTTAATTATAAAGGAATTCCCAATACTATTCTAGCATGTCCAAAGGTCAGTTGTCAATCTCCTCTCCGGTCCAGCTGGTGAATCTGGGAATCTTGAGACAATGTTACAACTGCCTCATGTACACAGACAACCCTCTCCACCTCCCAACAAATACCAACACAAGTGAGAGATGCAACCATATAGCCAAACTGGAGGCTAAGCTCTCTCAACTCAGTACTGGCGAAACCTGTCAGGAGGAGAAGGAAACCACAGTCACTACAATTCCAGTCTCACATAGACCTACCATGACAGCAATCCAAACACATAAACACATGAAAACATACTCGGAGTCTCTAAATAAAATTCTGCCTAAGCAGCAGACACCTCCAAAGCAGATACACAAGCAACCACTACCCCAGAACAGAACACGTGCAACACATAGCTCACAAAGCCAGTGTGCCGAACAGTCACAGCCCTTAAGGCAAAACAACACACCTGATACACTTGCAATAGGTGCCTCTATCGTCAGGCACACTGACGTCCCGCTCACCAGGCTGAACAAGGAGAAGGTCATGGTGAGTTGCCTGTCGGGCGCTATGATCCGCCACATAACACAAGCACACAAGTCACTCCAAGGCATGTACAAATATGACTCAGTCATTGTCCATGCCAGTGTGAATGACTTGAGACGTACCTCCCTGGACTACATGATAAGAGACATAGAGGAGCTCTCTGAGCATGTCGCCCAGGCTGGTATGACCCTGACCTTGAGTAGCATCTTACCCTCACCAAGAATGATGCCACAATATGAAGACAAGATGATCAATTTCAACAACTGGCTTAAGTTTCGGTGTCATTCAAAGGGGATCCAATGCCTGTCAGCCTGGGATGACATGCTCGACAAGCCACGATGCTTTGCTAGGGATGGCTTGCACCTATCACCCATGGGCTTTCGGATATTGGCAAAGGCTATTGCTACCCCCATAGTGCCTTTTTTAGGCAAGGCTCAAAAGACAAAACCACCTCCATAGGTATCACAAGGGATAGGAAACTAATAGTAATGCTACTCAATACCAGCAGTGTAAACCTCAAGATGCATGCACTGGAAACTTTCTTTAGCATGGAGAACATCAATATCTGTGCAGTAACAGAATCCTGGTTCAAGGCTCCCAAGAGCACCCCAGCACTGCAAGGTTATACCTCATACCATGCTTGTCGGCCCCAAAACTTGCACTGAACCAGAACAGGAGGGGGAGTATCAATATTCCTCAAAGATACACACACCTCCAGGTTGGTGGCACAGCACGAAGCATCAGAGACTATCCATGTGCAACTAACAGTGGGTAAAACTGCCTTCCAGTTCATAGCCTGGCACACACCACCCTCCCATACCCAGGAACCCCACTTGGCCTCCTGAGAACACTATAAGCAACAATGAAGGACAGACCCGTTCTTTGACTCGGAACACAAAATTTAATCCAGTAGGATACGTAGTAAAACCAAAGTCACAATGGTAAAATACAAAGACACAGTAGATTAAGCGCTTTTCGTCTGACTAGTAGCAAACTTGTGACTTTGGTTTTACTACATATCCTACTGGATTAAATGTTGTGTTCCGAGTCAAAGAACGGGTCTGTCCTTCATTGTTGCTTATCTGGTTGAAGTGCCGTTTTTGCTTCTCCTGAGAACACTGGAAATATGAAGGTCTCTCCAAACACCATTATATTGGTGGACTGCAACTACCCAAACATAGACTGGGAGCATTACTCTAGCTCCAACACCCTAGCTCAAAGGTTCCTAGCATTTATACACTCAAATGCTATGGAACAACTTGTTACCACTCCCACAAGAGGGGGAAACATACAGGACCTGTTCATCACCAACATGGGGACTCTATGCTCCAGACCAGAAGTGTACCCCTCACTGGTAAGATCAGACCATAAACTAATCTCACTGGATATTCACATCCCAACCCCACCCCCTGCCCACAAAACCACAGTGTAAAACTTCTCTACAGCAAATTCCACACCCCTCAAATCCAAGGTGGAATCCTTCAAAGCCCCCGGGCCTGTGGTAAATATGGCCCAGACCACAGAATCCTTTATAAATGCATTCTATGAACACCTTCAGGAAAGCATGGATCATGCAATCCCAAATAAAAACAAGACCAAATCCTACAAAGGCAGACGTCCTGTCTGGTGGACCACAGCCATAAACAAACTATACAATAGAAGGAGGAAGCTACTACATGATAGAGGAAAATCCCAAAAAGGGGAGGCATCTCTGTTCAGTTTTAGCAAAATACTACGGGCACTCATAAAATCGTCTAAGGACAGCTTCAAGAGATGAAATGCACAGGACACTAAGGATAATCACGTGGCTTTCTTTAGTTATGTTAGGAACCTGGGTGGGAATTCCCAGATATGCTCAGAATTAATCCAAAATGACAAAAAACTACATCGAACCCACAGACATTGCCAACATCCTAGCGGACAGGTAAAGCACAAACTTCTCCCCCCTCCCCAACAGAAGGGCAAATATCTATCCCAGCAGAGTGCTGCCCCCCTGACATCTCAGATGCTCAGGTAAGAGCCACCCTCTCCAAAGCAAATAACACAGCATCGATGGGACCAGACAGTGTCCCGGGCTGCATCCTACATGAACTCCAAGATGAGCTAAACCCAAACATAAAACTACTGTTCAATCTCTGCCTTACCACAGGTTATGTACTCAAAGAGTGGCGTGCAGCAACAGTGGTCCCTCTCCACAAAGGTGGTGCCTCAACGGATCCTGGAAACAATCACCCCATAAGTCTGACTAGCTTGGTCTGCAAAGCTATGGAAAGGATCATCATGGACCTCATACATAAAGATATTGGGGACCTACAGACACTGGATCCTACCCAGTGTGACTTTAAGGGAAGATCCTGGCACTTACACCTGGTTGATTTCTTTGAAACAGTCACCAAGGCCATTGACAAGGGGAAGGTGGTCCACACAGCCTACCTGGACCTCGCAAAAGCCTGCGATACAATACCCCACTCGCACATTATAGATAAGCTCACCAGCTTAAATATACACCCCTATGTCACTAGATAGGTTGCAAACTGGCTCAAGGACAGAACCCACATGGTTAGAATTGCTGGAGCCATGTCAGACTCCAAACCAGTTACAAGTGGTGTCCCACAAGGCTCAGTCCTGGGACCTCTCCTGTTCGGTATATATGTCTCGGAGGTACAGGCCAACACGGAAGGACTGTGGCTGACCAAGTTCGCGGATGACCGCAAACTGGGCGCTATAATTGACTCTCCAGCCGACACAACCATCCTCCAAAAGGGCCTCATAGAAACAGACAACTGGTGCCAGAGCCATGGCCTCGAGCTAAATGCCACAAAGTGTATAGTCATCCCCTTTGGCAAAAACAAAGTGGCCACAAATGAACACATAGGTGGTAATCCATTACGTACGGAAGAAGTAATTAGGGACATGGGGACCGAAGTTGATAGCAATCTCTCATTTGACGACCACGTGGCCAAAGTGGTTAGAAAAACATTTTATATAGCCCACCTAATCATGACAGGATTCACATCTAGATCAGGGGAGGTCATTGTGCCTCTTTACTCATCCCTCATTAGGACCATAATTGAGAACAATGCCCTTTTTGGGATTTACCTTACCAGACACCTGCATCAACTGGAAAGACCACAAAAGTACCTCACCAAGAGGATCAAAGGGCTCAAACAGATGCCATATGCTGCCCGGTTAACATAACTCCATACTCAGTGGCATACCGCCTGCTCAGAGGTGATCTGTGCCAGACGTATAATGCCATGTCCAACCTAGAAGTAATGGACATGCTGCACCTCAGAAAATCAAACTCCCATCGAGCTTTGCGCTCGAGAGACTTGAACCTCAGCACTGACATCAATAGGACATGCTGGAGGGACAGATTCATAACCCAGAGGCTCCCTTCACTCTGGAATAAAATCCCAGTCCAAGTTAGGCAGAGTCCCTCATTGACTCTCTTCAAGAGGAATCATGATGAGTGGATGGGGGATCGTAGGTGTACCCCGGGTATCACTTCTGTGTCAATGTTAGACAGAGGCACAGTATACTAACCTCAGAAAAGGGCATAGCAACATTAATCTAAAATGGGTGGCAAAAGCCAAAAACACTCTGGCTTGGCTTATAAATGCCCTAGGGCAGATAGCCTAGTATGAACCTATGAACCTATGTACCTATACCCACACCCCCAGGTTGTTGCCACAGTGTGATGCTTCACAGACTATCCACATGCAACTAACAGTGGGTTAAACTGACTTCCAGTTCATAGCCTGCTACGGACCACCCTCCTAAACCCAGGTAACCCACTTGGCCTACTTAAGAATACATGAATATCTGCAGGTGTCTCCAAACAACAATATTTTGGGCAGCTTCATTTATCCACACATAGACTGGGAGCATTACTGTAGCTCCAACACCCTAGGTGTAAGGTTCCTAGAATCCATACACTCAATTGCTATGGAACAACTTGTTACCACTCCCACAAGAGGGGAAAACATGCTGCACTTGATCATCACCAACATGTGGACTATATGCTCCATACCAGAAGTGTATCCCTCACTGGTAAGATGACACCATAGACTACTCCCAAAAGGAGAGATATCTATACCAAGCGATTGCAGCCCCCCAAACATCTCCAACGCCCAAGTGAGAACTGCTCTCTCCAAAGCAAAAAACACAGCATCCATGGGACCTGATGGTGTCCCCGGCTGTGTGCTCCATGAACTCAACGAGGAATTAAACCCACAGCTAGGACAGCTGTTTAATCATAGTCTTACCTCTGGATATGTACCCAGGGAGTGGCGCACTGCAACTGTGGTCCCACTTCACAAAGGCGGTGCCTCCACCGACCCTGGAAATTACCGGCCCATTAGCTTGACAAGCCTTATCTGCAAAGCCATGGAGAGGATCATAATGGACCTCATAAATAAAGACATAGGGAATTTGCAGACTTTGTATCCATCCCAGTTTGGCTTTGTCAAAGGCAGATCATGCCTTCTAAACTTGGTTGACTTTTGAAACAGTCACCAAAGCCATTGATGAGGAAGGCAGTCCATACAGCCTACCTCGATCTGGCGAAGGCCTTCCGATACAATACCCCACTGGGTATCATTGAAAAACTCATCAGCTTAAATGTTAACCCATACATCACAAGATGGGTTGCAAACTGGCTGAGTGACAGAACCCACAGGGTCAGAGTTGCTGGCGCCATGTCAGACTCAAAGCCTGTCACAAGTGGTGTACCACAGGGCTCAGTCCTGGGCCCACTCTTGTTTGGCATCTACTTTTCAAGTACAAGCAAACACAGGAGGGTTATGGCTGACAAAGTTTGCAGATGACTGCAAACTGGGCCATAGTAGAAAACACATCTGACACAGATATCCTTCAGAAGGGTCTCACAGAAGCGGATAACTGGTGCCAGAGCCATGGCCTAAAGTTAAATGCCAAAAATGCATAGTCATACCCTTCGGGAAAACAAGGTTACCCTAGCTACCAAATAGGTGGCAATCCACTGAGCACAGAAGAAGTTATCAGGGACCTGGGGACCCAGGTTGATAGTAGTCTGTCATTCGACACCCATGTAGCTAAAGTAGTTAGGAAGACCTTCTACATTGCCCACCTTATCATGAAGGGATTCTCATCTAGATCAAGAGAGGTCATAGTCTCCCTATACTCATCACTCATCAGACCAATGATTGAGTACAATGCCCCATTCGGAATGTATCTCACCCGACACTTGCAGCAGCTGGAGGCCACAAAAGTTCCTCACCAAAAGGATAAAGGGTCTCAAACATCTGTCCTATGCTGCCGACTGAAAGAACTCCAGCTCTATTCAGTCGCTTACGCTTGCTCAGAGGTGACCTTTGCCTAACATACAAGGCCATGTCAAACCCAGATTTGATGAATATGCTTCACCTCAAAAATCTAGATCCGTCAGAGCCACAAGGGCGGAGACTTAAACCTCGACATGGCTATTAATAGGATGTGCTGGAGGGATAGATTCATCACCCAAAGACTCCCTATGCTGTGGAATAAAATCCCGGTATATGTGAGGCAGAGCACCTCGCTGGCCTTGTTCAAGAGAAATCTTGACCAATGGATGGGAGATCGCAGATATACCCCAGGGATTACCTCAGTGTCACTGCTCAACAGAGGCACAGCAAAATAATGGGTATAGTTCCCCATACTAAAGGGGTGGCGTAAGCCACAAAACTATGGGCTAGGCTTGTAAATGCCCTCGGGCAGATAGCCTAGTATGAACCTATGAACCTATGAACCTATGAACTCTCACTGTATATTCACATACCAAATGCAGCCCCTGCACAGAAAACCACAGTCATAAAGTTGTGTAATGCAAAGTCCATGTATTCACATGAGGCAGGCTTCAGACATGGGAACTATTTAAGGTCACAGGTACATATGTCTATGTGGCACACACATACCTCATGTGTGCATTGACATTACTGATATAATCTATGTCATACAATATTAAGAGCAACACCCCACACACATGGACAAACTTTGTGACAAAGACACACATGGCATTTGTAGGATTCAATCCCCTACCTAACTATGTTATGACACTTGAAAGAGACACATTAGCAGAGTGCGCTATTTGCATCACTGGGTGATTTCCCTTCTCCTGCTATACTTATAGGGTGCTGACATCATTGGTGTTTAGAAAGAGGAATGTGCATCATGTAGTGTGTTCTTCTAGTTGCCAAAAGGGACATTTTTTTCATACAGAACTGCACACACTCTAACCCCCTCGCCCAAACTGAGCATTTGCAGGATTCAAACCCCCACCTAACTATGCTATGACACTTGAGAGAGAGAGAGATGCATTAGCGGAGCACGCTCTTCGCATTATTGGAAGGTTTCCTTTCTCCTGCTATACTTATAGGGTGCTGACATCATCAGTGTTTAGAAAGAGGAATGTGCATCATGTAGTGTGTTCTTCTAGTTGTCAAAAGGGACATTTCTTTGACACAGAATTGCACACACACTAATCCCCATCACCCAAACACACACACACTGAGTATTTGTAGGATTCAGACCCCTACCTAACTATGTTATGACACTTGAAAGAGATGCATTAGCAGAGCATGCTATTTGCAATAATAGGAGGGTTCCCTTCTCCTGCTGTACTTATAGGGTGCTGACATAATCAGTGTTTAGAAAGAGGAATGTGCATCATGTAGTGTGTTCTTCTAGTTGCCAAAAGGGACATTTCTTTCACACACACTAACCCCCCTCAAACACACACACTCAGCATTTGCAGGATTCAACCCCCTACCTAACTATGTTATGACACTTGAGAGATACGCATTAATGGAGCATGCTATTCAAATGACTGGGTATGTGGTCTTCTCCTGCAGTATTTATAGGGTGCTGACATCATTATTTATAAAGAGGTATGTACATCTAATACTATCTGTCAGTTAGGGGGATAGCATATATATGCATTAACAGCCGCCTACTTCAGGGTCAGATATGCACATCACCACTGCCAGGTTATGTTTTATACCATGCTTCGTGACCACAGGACCTGTAACACACAACACAACCAGTTCAGACCACCCTCCCATATCCAGGAAACACACTTTGCTTCCCTGGGAATAGTGTAGGATATGAAGGTGTTCACATATACCGTTACAGTGGTTAACTTCAGGTACAGGTATATTGTGTGGGGGAACTACTCAGGCCTCAACAACATCACCCTACAGCCACTACAATTTGTGAATCCATGTGCAATGGCAGGACCACTCACCACAGCCACAAGGGGGAATACATATTGGACCTGACCATCTGCAACATGGGGACTCTAAGTTCCACACCAGAGGTAGACCACCATTGTTAATATCTCACCATACCCAACTTTCCCTGGACATCCATATCCCATCCCCACCCCCAGGCAAGGAAGTCACTGCAAACAAAGTATTTATCAAAAGCAGACTTTGCATTTGTGAAGACTGGGGTGTAAGACTTCAAAGGACCCATGCTGGAGGATTATACAGGCCACTCTGCATAATCCTTGACAATTGCATTCTATGAGCATCTGGAAGGTTTGCATTGATCATGCTATCCCAAATAAACCCAAGACTCCTCCACAACAGGAGACCTGTCTGGTGTATACCAGCCATATATAAGCTGTACAACAAAAGGAGGGAGCTAATACATTACAGAGCAATATCCCACAGAGGGAGGACATCTCTGAACAGTATTGGCATGACACTTCAATCCCTCAAAATCATCACGTCAAAGTGTTGACAGTGAAATTGTCCAGAAACTGCAGATAAGGCTCCTCTCAGTCTGTAATTGACACCCAATTACTGTTATAAGTCCTCACCAACCCTCTTCCAGCAAACACCAGCCACATGGATGTGACATTGCAAATTCAACCCCTGGGATCTCCACTGTGTCCCTGCTTGACGGAGGCACAGCACACAAGCCTTAAACAGTGCCTTCTGTGACCTACTTTACAGAGGCACAGTAGCCTACTGTACTGGGGAGGCAGACGCCAAGCACACTCTGGCTAAGCTTGTATTCCCTAGGGCAAACAGCCTAGTATTGACTTCTACACCCATATGTTTAATTTTCAGATGCACATTATTTGTTGCTGATAAACTGTTTGCAGGACTTTATTGCCATAGCTTTCCCTGTTTCTATGAACAACTTGTGTATCTGTGGAAGATGTTTGAATATGAGAGGGATCCACTATTTAACTTATGTCTCTGTAGTCATTTAACTGTGTGTACTGGGCAGATTGCTGTATTGTGGGAGGTTCCTGGATTAACACATACAAATACCAGATATGTGTGGCTAACTGCTAAACTGAGACATGGCCTAAGTGTGTGAGCATGCCCAGTGTGAGCTTTCATTATGTTGAAATCTGCAGTCCACCACATTTGTGGTTGTGTGTGAACTTCAACAATATTTCACATTTATAGTTGTGTGTTGGGAGTCATGTTGTGTACTTACTGCCCAACTGCTTTGTTTCTGAACCCAACAGGGATTATACTATGCCTGCAGGGTTTCCATGGGATAGTTTGCATACAGTTGTCAACATCCTTTCATACTGACCAAACACTGTAATATTGTATAGTGTACTAGTTCAGTACTTTCACTGTGGTGGACAGTATCCTGGGTTTCAGTCCTATCACTGCTTTAAATATTCATAGTGAGCACACCAGACTGGTTAAGGGCCAGTTGTGCACATATGACCATGTTGCATTTTGTTCAGATATGGACTACTTAAACCAGGCTTGTCCAACATTGGTAGTGTATTCATAACTTGGGTGGACATTGACAAACACTAGCTATGTGCCCTAGGCCATTTCTAATGCTAGTCAGAGAGTGTGTTTGTCCTTCAACACACATTGTAACTGGATTTTGCTATGACATATTTCAAGGTTAGTATACTGTGCCTCTGTCTACCCATGACATAACAGTGATACCCAGGGTAAACCTACCATCTCCCATCCACTCACAAAGATTCCTCTTGAGGAGAGTCAATGAGGGACTCTCTGGCTAACCTGTACTGGGAGTTTACTCAAGAGTGGAGGGGGCTTCTGGGTTATGGATCAATCACTACAGCATGTCCTATGTATGTCAGTGCTGGGGTTCAGGTCTCTCATGTGCATAGCTCACTGGCATTCAGACTGTACAAGGTGCAGCATGTTCATTGATTCCAGCTTGGACATGGCTTTATACATCAGGCACAGATTGCCTCTGGGCAGGCAGTATGGCACTGTGTGGAGCTGCAGTTTGTTTAATCAGGCAACACATGGCATCTGTTTGAGCACTTTGATCCTCCTGGTGAGGTACTTTTGGGGTCTTTCCAGTTGATGGAGGTGTCTGCTGAGGTACATCCCACAGGGGCCATTGTACTCAATTGTGAGGCTGATGAAGGATGACTGAAGAGGCACGATGACCTCCCCTGATCTAGATCTGACTACCTTCATGATTAGGTGGGTATATGTTATGTTTCTGTAACCACTACAGCCACATGGTTGTCAAATGCAAGATATCTATCAACTTGTGTCCCCAGGTTTCTTATTACTTCTAAAGTACTTAATGTATTAACACCTATGTGGTAATTGGTGGGCACTTACTGTTTATCCACAGGGGATGACTATACACTTTTCTGCAATTAGCTTGATGACATGGCTCTGGCACCAGTTGTCTGTTTCTATGTGGCGCTTTTGTAGGATGCTTGTGTCAGCTGGAGGGTCAGATATGGTGCACAGTTTGTAGTCCTCTGCAAACTTGTTCAGACACAGTCCTTCCATGTTGGCCTTTACCTATGGGAAATATATACCAAACAAGGGAGGTCCCAGGACCGAGCCTTGTGGGATGCCAGTTGTAGCTGGTTTGTAGTCTGACATGGCTGCAGCATTTCTGACCATGTCCGTTCTGTCCTTGGGCTGGTTTGCAACCCATCTACTGACAGAGGGGTTTATATTTAAGCTGGTGAGCTTATCTATAATGAACAAGTGGGGTGGTGTATAGAAGGCTTTTGCAAGGTCCAGATAGGCTGTGTGGACCACATTCCCCTCATCAATGGCCTTGATGACTGTTTCAAATGAGTCAAACATGTTTAAGGGGCAGGATCTGCCCTTAAGAAAGCCACGCTGGGTAGGGTCCAGTGTCTGTAGGTCCCCAATATCTTTATTTATGAGGTCCATGATGATCCTTTCCATAGCTTTGCGCACCAAGCTTGTTAGGTTTCTGGGGTGATAGTTTGTAGTATCAATTCAGGCACCACCTTTGTGGAGAGGGACCACTGTTGCTGTACACTGCTCTTTGGGTACATATCCTGTGGTAAGGCTGAAATTGAGCAGTAGTGTTATTTGGCATTCCATTCTTCTTCTTGGAGTTCATGTTGGACACAGCCCAGGACACCATCTCGTACCATTGATGCTGTGTGTTTTGCTTTGAAGATGCTGGCTGTTACCTCAGCATCTGCAATGTTAGGGGGCCAGCACTCTGCTGGGATAGATATTTGGCATTTTGGAGGGGGGGGAGTTTGCACTGAACCTGTCAGGTTGGATGTTGGCAATGTGTGTGGGTTTGGTGTATTGTTTGTAATATTTAAGTAATTCAGAGCATATCTGTGAATTCCCAACAAGGTTCCTACCGTCAGTTAAGAAAGCCTTGTGATTATCCTTAGTGTTCTGTACAATTTGTATCTTCATAGGTTCATAGGTTCATACTAGGCTATCTGCCCTAGGGCATTTATAAGCCTAGCCAGAGTATGTGTGGCTTTCACCACCCCTTGCTATGTGAATATTCTGCCCATTTAGGGTTTACTTTACTGTGCCTCTGTCTAGACGTGACACAGTGATGACCCCCAGTGTAAATCTATGATCTCCCATCCACTTGGCAAGATTCCTGTTGAAGAGAGTCAGTGAGGTTCTCTGCCTAACATGGACTGGGATTCTGTTCCAGAGTGTAGGGAGCCTCTGGGTTATGAATCTGTTCCTCCAGCACATCCTATTTATTTATGTGTTGAGATTGACATCTCTCGCTCTCGCGGCTCTGATGGATTTGGAGTTTCTGAGGTGGAGCATGTCCATTAATTCTGTATTGGACATGGCCTTGTACATCGGGCATACATTGCCTCTGAGTAGGCAGTATGTGACTGCATACAGCTAGGGTGACTTCGGCCAGGCAGCATATGACAAATGTTTGAGACCCTTTATCCTCTTGGTGAGGTACTTTTGAGGTCTTTCTAACTGCTGCAGGTGTCGGGTAAGGTACATCCCAAATGGGGCATTGTACTCAATTATGGGCCTGATAAGAGAAGAGTATAGGGGCACAATGACCTCTCTTGATGTAGATGTGAATCCTTTCATGATAAGGTGGCCAATATAGAAGGTCTTCCTAGCCACGTTGGCAATGTGAGTGTCACATGAGAGGTTACTGTCCACTTGTGTCCCTAGGTCCCTGATTACTTCTTCCATACGTAATGGATTACCACCTATGTGGTAATTTGTGAGTACCTTGTTTGGTATTTGGAGAGACATTCATACTCTCCAGTGTCTTCAGGAAGGCTGAGTGGGGTTCCTGGGTTTGAGAGGGTGGTCTGTAGCATGCTACAAACTGTACAGCAGTTTTGCCTATGATTAGTTGCACATGGATGGTCTCCGATGCTTCGTGCATTGTCAGTAACCTGGACGTGTGGGTATCTTTGCTGAATATGGATACCCCCCCACCTTTTGTGGTTTGGTCCAGGTTTTGGGGCCAAAAAGCATGATATGAGGTATAACCTGGTAGTGCTGGGGTGCTCTCAGGAGCCTTGATGCAGGTTTCTGTCACTGCATAGACATCGATGTTCTCCATACTGGGGAGGGCCTCGAGAGTGTGCATCTTGAGGTTTAGACTTCTGGCATTGAGCAGCATTACCCTTATGTTTTTTCCACTTATGTTTTCTAGGGAGGTGGGTTTGTCTTTTCAGCCTTGCCTACAAAAGGCACTATGGAGGTGGCAAGAGCCTTAGCCAATATCCAGACGCCCAGGGGTGACAGGTGCAAGCCATCCCTGGCAAAGCAGCGTGGCTTGTCAAGCATGTCATCCCAAGCAGACAGAGATTGGATCCCCTTGGAATGACACCAGTAATTGAGCCAGTTGTTAAAGCTGATCATTCTGTGTTTGTACTGTGGCATCATTCTTGGTGAGGGTAGGATGCTGCTCAGGGTCAGAGTCATACCATCTTGGCCTACATAATTGAAGAGCTCCTCTATGTCTCTTTTCATGTAGTCCAGGGAGGTACATCTCAGGTCATTCACACCAGCATGGACAATGACTGAGTCATATTTGTACTTGCTTTGGAGTGACCTGCGTGCTTGTGTTATGTGCCGGATTGTAGCAGCCTACAGGCAGCTTACTGTACCCTTTTCCTTGTTCAGTCTGGTGAGCGGGACATCAGTGTGTCTGACTATGGAGTCACCTATTACAAGTGTTTCAGGCATGTTGTTTGTCCTTATGGGCTGTGACTGTTTGGCACACCGACTTTGTGTACTATGTGTTGCATGTGCTATGTTTGGAGGTAGTGGTTGCTTGGGTGTCTACTTTGGAGGCCTCTGTTGATTTGGTGGATTTTTAATTAGAGCCTCAGGGAATGTTTTTGTGTGTTTATGTCTTTGGTTTGAAGTTGTGATAGGTCTAGTGAGACTGGGTTTGTGGTGTGTGTGGTTACCTTCTCCTCCTGACTAGTTTTGACAGTACTGAGTTGAGAGAGATCAGCCTCCAGTTTGGATAAATGGTTGCATCTCTCACATATATTTGTATTTCTTGGGGGGAGGAGGGGGTTGTCTGTGTACATGGGGCAGGTGTAACATTGCCTCAAGATTCACAGATTCAACATGTTGTAGCTGGCCTTAGTGGATTTTATGAGTGGCCATATTTTATTGCCATAATACTGATCAGAGATTACTTCCCTTTTTGGGATTGCTCTATCATGTAGTAGCTTCCTCATTCTCTTGCATGGTTTGGTAATGGCTGGGGTCCACCATGCCAGATGCCTGCATGTATGGAATTGGGTCTTGGTTTTATTTGGGATTGCATAATCCATGCATTCCTGAAAGTGTTCATAGAATGCATTTATAAAGGGTTCTGAGGTGTGGCCCATATTTTCCACAGGCACAGGGCCTTTAATGGATTCCACATCAGTTTGGAGGAGTGCAACATTGCTTTTACACATGTTTTTCACTGTGGTTTTCTGGCCAGGGACTGTGGTCAGGATGTGAATATCCAGTGTGATTACTCTATGGTCTGGTCTTACCAGTGAGGGATACACTTCTCATCTTGCCATTCAGTACCCATGTTGCTGATTATCACATCCAGTATGCTTACGCCTCTTGTGGGAGTGGTACGTTGTTCCTGAGCATTTTGGTTTATGGATTCTAGGAACCTTTGGCCTAGGGTGTTGGAGCTGGAATAATGCTCCCAGTCTATGTTTGAGTATTTTCAGTCACCCAATATAATGTTCTTTGGAGAGCTTGATATTTTCATGTGTTCCAACGTAGGCCAAGTGCAGTTCCTAGCATTAGGAGGGTAGTCTGTAGCAGGCTACAAACTAGGAGGCAGTTTTAGCCACTGTTACTTGACCATGGATAGTCCATGCTACTTCTTGTTGTAGTACCAACATGGGGGTGTGGTTATCCTTGACAATTATTGCTAGTCACCCTCCGTTTGTAGTTTGTTCCCTATTTTGGGGCTGTAAAGCATGGTATGAGGTGTAACCTGGTAGTGTTAGGGTGCTCTTGTGAGCCTTGACCCAGTTTTCTGTTACAGAACAGATATCAACATTCTCCATGCTGCGGGGAGTTTAGACTGCATGCATCCTGCAGTTTAGACTTCTGGCATTGGGTAGCATTACGTCTAGGTTCTTATCCCTTGTGATACCTATGGAGGTGGGTTTGTGTTTTGAGCCTTGCCTATTCAAGGCACGGTAGGGGAGACAACAGCCTTTGCCAGTATCCAAAAGGCCAGGACTGATAGGTGCACACCATCCCTAGCAGGTGGAGCATCGTGTCTTGCTCAGTATGTCATCCCAGGCTGACACGCATTGGATCCCCTTTGACTAACAGCAATACTTAAGCCAATTATTGTAATTGATCATCTCGTCTTCATATTGTGGCATCATGCTTGGTGAGGGTAGGATGTTAGTCAGGGTCATCAAGTTTGCATATACTACATGGTGTTACATTGCTTAACACATGGCAATCATGCCTCAGGTGGTGCTGCAGGGCTGTCTATGTTGGATGCACATACTACACTCCCTGTACATGTTTGAAAGCAGGTTGTGTCAACTTAGGCATCCCTTTTACTATATGTGTGAGTCAGAGAGAGGTATCATTTCCAGGGTTCCTACTGAGCCAGTGTATGTGCTATGCATTGCAGCTTTGCCAAGGCCAAGGCATACTGGGCATGCCTCCTTCTGCCTACTGGGGCAGGCTCAGGTTGTTCCTCCTCTGAGTCACGCTCTGCCTGTGATTGGCTTGGCAATGGTGGGGGGCTGTTTGGCCCAGCCCTATGCTGGTCCTGCTGCAGCTGTTTTTGCAGAATCATATTATGTAGCATAGCACATACCATGACAATTTGGGTACATGTAGTTGGTGAGTACTGCAAGGCTCCACCAGATGTGTCCAGGCACCGGAACCATGACTTGAGCAGCCCAAACACATGCTCGATTACATTTTGTGTTTGTGCGTGTGCCTCATTATGGCATTCTTGTTCAGGTGTGTGTGCATTTCTGATGGGTGTCATCAGCCACAGCTCCAGTGCGTAGCCAGCATCCCCTACTAACTGACCATGTGGGATGTCCCCATTGGCAAATGTCTGGTACAGCTGCATCAGATACCAGATATGGGAATCATGGTAGCTTCCAGGGCAGCCAGAACACACATTCATTATTATGCCCTGGGCATCACACACGACCTGGCAGTTGATGGAGGGGAAGCCATTGTGGTTAATGTAGGCCCTACCCTGCTCACTGGCTGGTGCTTTGATGCGTATATGCGTGCAGTCTATTGCACCCACTACCTCAGGGTATTCTGCTATTTGCTGGAAGAGACGCATATTGCTGGCCAATACCTCACGGGAATTGGGGAAATATACATGATCACTGACATGTGCTGACATGGCATCCAGGAACTGGTGCAGTACCCTGGATGCTGATGCCTGTGATATCCCCATCATATCACCAGTTGGTCTCTGGAAGGTACCTGTTGCTAGTATTCTTAGGCCAACATATACCTTGGTTTCCACTGGGATGGGTTCCCCTCTGTTGGTTCTGTGTGTGAGGCGTGGCCTGCACAGCTCAACAATTTGCTGCAGGAGGTCTCTGTCCACTCTATAGCACTCCACTATCTCCAGCTCATGTAACCCCTGGTAGGTGACCCTGGGCCTGTACACTCTTCTCCATCTCCTCACTGTGGGTTGTCCAGCAGCATTTGCATAGTCACCACCCTCAGCAAGTTGCATATGTCTCCTTATAACAGCTATGGCAGCCCCTAGCATTTTTCATCTAAGTGAAGCTTTTTCAGTTTTCACTTCTAATAGCTTGCTCCTCTGTTGCAGTGTCTCTTGAGGGAAACATTCTGCACTGTTGTTTGCAGAGATTTAAGTGCTGGGCTACTGTTCTGCCTGTGTAATTGCTTTCTTCTAATTGTTTTCATCTGCTAGCTCTGCCAGTAATCCCTGCTAGCTTCCTACTATTTCCCATGCTTCCTTTTCCCCTTCTGTTTCCTCAGGGGGGAGCGACGCACATACCAGCGAAAACACGCTCACAGTGGCTAACACGCACGCACACATGCTTAGATGGACTAGAATCTGCTTATTTGGGTTAAAACGCACGCACACCAGTGCAAGCAAGCTTACAGGTGTTTAAACAGGCTCCTACGTGCTTATTCTGCTTTAAACACGCGCACTCACGCTTACACGCGTGCACTCTAGCTTACTCGTGCCTACCAGCGTGCACACGTGCGCATGCGTGCCCTGCAAGAAACTTTGATGTTATCCATAGTGTACACCTTCCATTTCTTGGCTTTCCCATGCCTACTTGTTGATACTCCTCTTTCCATGATGTGTGACTGACAGCTTTCACATGCCACTGTGCTCCAATGAGCTGCATTCCTTTCATACATTCCCCCCTGTGATGTCACCTATCTCCTACTCTGTTACTCCACCTTATCCTACTCCTACACTGCACGGAATGTGTTCATTTCCAATGTAACAGTACGATTCACTATCCTACCACTCATTTACATAGGATTGCCTACTAATGCTTAGTTACATGTCTTACACTCAGCTTCCCCTCTTAGCAACCCCTGCTCGGTGGCCATGTTGTTTTAGCCTGCTATTCCCTTCCATTGTAAATTCATGCTTTGCATAAACCCATTTGATTTTTTTACTTTTCTGTTTTTTTATAGCGCAGCCCATTTGTGCGGCACTGCGCTACGTTTAAACATCGGCAATCACCGAAAAAAAAAAAAATTTATTTTATGTTTGCATCGGGGTACATTGCCATATTTGGCCATTGGCATGCTGCCTGGGACATTTGCAACCTTTATTTGGAGCTGACAAGGCTCCGTTGTGTTATTTGCAGAACGGTACTCAGTTATCAACTGAGTACATTTCTGCAGATAACACGGCTCTTACACGGGCAGGTTTTTGCTTCCTGGATCACGAAATTACCTCATTTGCATGCCTTTCGGCTGCAAGTGAGGTAATTAGCATATCCACACCCTGTCCGTGTAAGAGCCATTTTAGATGCTCTCTTAAACGCACATTCAGGCTGTTCCTGGATCGCGATGGCTGCATGGAGTCTTACACTACTCTTAGACTTCGTGCAAGCCATCGTGAATCCTGCCCTATATCTTTCCACTCATTTTGCCCTCCAATTTGTTAGCGCCTTCCTACAACTTCTTCTAATTTATCCTACTTAACTTAACCTTATCACCCATTTTGCCCATCACTTCTTTAATTTTTCTTCAAAAATGTAATCTCTAATTCTTCTACTTAAAGATGCCATGATCCACTTTATCCTTCTGAGCATTCCCTCTACTAATGCACCTTTTTATCCTACCAACCTAAAATCTCTACTAATGCATGGTTTTATGCTATCCACCTAAAATCTCATTTCTATGTCAACTGGATTTAACATTATTTTCCCCTCCTAGTTAGACTGTCCCCAAGACCCCCCTTTGTTACTTCTAATTACTAACCATCTAATGCATGCCATTCCACACTTTCTTATGCTCTTTTCTTCTTCTTCTGCTTAGCTCCCATAGCATCATTTAGTTTCCCCTGTAATCCTATACATCCTCTCTTACCCTACTGTATCTTTCATTTACTCCTCTTACAAGTACATATGTGTAGCACAGTTCTGTTATCTGTTTTATTACTGATGATACGGTAAAATCTGTGGATTTTAACACACATATATTACACTGCTGCTGAACCTGCAAATTCTGTGGAACTTTTCTCCTTAGGCCTTCTACAAAAAGGGACTTCTGCCCAGTCAGACTTTCCTGCAAACCAATGCAAATACAACTATAGAATAGAATAAAATAAATAAATAAAGAAGCAATATGCTCAGTGTATTAATAACTATTAATGGTAACAGGCTTAAAATACCAGTTCAGTGTGTCAGACATACCTCTCAACTGCACCGATTTTTGCAGAATGTCCAGATTTTTGCCTCATATTTTGGATCCATTTCTCATAAAATTGTATTTATAAGGGAAAATCATTAGCAAATTATTGAGGGTTGAAATCATAAAATAATAACAGACATTTGCGTTTCAGACTTCATACCCTTCAATAAAAATCTGTTATTCTATTAATAACAATGATATTTAAAAATTGTCCCTATATTTGGGCTTCTGTTCCCCATTATTGATGACATTGTCCAGATTTCTTGCTCTAAAATGTTGAGAGGTATGGTGCTAGATAAGAGTTGCAAATCTTATAGTAGTGAGAAGTCACAGCCTGTGTTTGAACATATTATTAAAGGATATTTACAGAGACACCTAGCGTGAATGTTTGAACATTAATTCAGCCTATGCAGTGCAAAATCAGGCACTAGCATTTGTGCTGCTGGTGTGCTTGACTTTAGTTCAAAAATGAATGTCGTTGACAAAAACATTGCTGGTGAGTTAGTCATAAGCAATGGAATGTTTTTTTTTCTGAGTAGTACTTCACTAAATGTACAGAAATGTAAGGTAAAGTGCTTTACAATACATACACAGATAAAAAATGATTTGTTGGGGGGACTGGGCTGTCTGCAAGGTGAATATTATATTAAGACTTTCCACTGCGAGCTAAAACTGAGCAAGAATTAAACTGCATGGAACCTATGGTAGCCAAAAGAGAAGTGCATTTAACTGATAAAATGGGTAAATGGGATGGTAACAGTGACAAAACAAAAAAAAAAGATATGTACAGGTCCTCAAGATTTAAATAACTGGATCAAAACAGAGTAGAACATTATTTACTTAAGACAGAAAAAGTTCTAGTACCAATGATGCCTGATAATGGAGGTACACTTCTGTACTTTATGGTAATCAAGGATTTTTGGAAACTAGGTTAGATTAAACTAGTTCCAAATTGTGCACATTTAATAAAGGGTGTATCTGCTGATGACACAAAGTTAGTTGCAGCAGTGGGGAGTGGGGAAGGACTTTACAGAAATATTTGGAACTGTTGACCAAATCTATAATGAAGGTTAGAAAACTGGGACAGAATTAACAGAACTGAAACTTGCAAACCTCATAACAAAACATGCATCTAATAGCATCTCTTAACATATAGTGCACAACCTATTAATGTTATTACAAGGGGCATCCCGACCCTCCAGTACTCCTGATCTCTAAATATATTACATCTAAGATCACACATATTTAGAGAAAAGGGGAACATAGTAAAGAACACTGCCTTTTCCCCTTATTCTAAGTTGCCCAATCCCAGAGATAGCACAAAGCAATCTTTATGATATAGCAACAGCCAACATACTGAAGTAGTAGAAATTTCAAAATTTTGCATAAAAATAGATGCCACTTCAAGTGTTTAACTAAACATTACCTGATGAATTGTGATGTTCTAATCCAAACAACATCTGTCAGGATTCATTGTAGACCCTACCTCTCAACCTCAACACAAAGAATTCTGGACAGAGCCAAAAATAATGGTGGGACAAAGACCCAAAATAGGGACAAAGTTTAAACATTGCTCTTATAAACTTAGAAACTTAGAAAGTTGCCAGAATAGCATGTTTTGTGCTGGCATGCATTTTCTGAAGGATATGAAATCAGAAACTCAAATGTCTGTCATTATTTATTGATTTCATCCCTTGGTGATTTGCCCGAAAACCACACATTTTATGAGGCACAGATCAAAAATAAAAGCCAAAAATCTGGACAGTAAGCAAAAATCTGGACAGTTGAGAGGTATGTTATAGATTATCACAAAGTACTGCAACAAATCCACAGCAACTCTGGCATAAAGTGTCAGGTGATATTAGTAAAAAAGATGGTGACAGGCAAGCAGGCAAATGATATGGAAGGTTTTATCACACCTGGACTGCCCAGCTAGGAACTGAGACAGAGGGGGTGATGCCTAAGGGGCTAGGCAAGGGGACCACAAAGATAAAACTCCTGTTGTATTAGATCCATTTCTGGCCATACATTTAGTAATTTTGCAGTTTCTGGATGCTGTACAAGATGAGGGAAATCAGGCTGCTGTCAGAAGCACAAAGAAAAACCTGTAATAAGGTGCTGGGAATGGTAAGGAAAGAATACATCTAGAGACTAGGAGAGGTAGAACAAATCTCACTAGAAGTCAGAGGAGACATCAAGAACTTATATGAATGTATACAATCTTGTTAGGGATACAGACCATGACTTTTCTGTAGAAGACTGATAGAAGGCAGTAAATGGAGGCCCAGGCAGCAGACAGTAGGAAAGAAGTATTCCTGAGATCTGTAAAGTACTCCATTATGGAGAGGTATCGCACCCATGGAAAGAGTAGCCCAAACTGGTTGTTTAGAGTGAATTAACAGAGGTATTTATAAGGACATGGGACATGGAATACTGTAACTATCCCATATCCTGGGGCTGCATACATATCTGCTGACCTAACAAGACCCAAATGTAGTGAAAGTTTTGAAACATGAGGAGAATATGTCTAAGATGACTCCCCTGCTTAGTTTAGCAGAAGCACATTGGCATCAAGTTGGAATGGAAATCAAACCAGAAGTAGATACAGTTCAGGTAGCAACCGAATATGCCAACAAACAAAAGAAAAATATAAGGTGAAGGATCAGATGAGAATGCAAGAAATGTGGAAAATGTATAAATACAGTTGCAAGTATAGAAAACTATTAGAACAGCCTCATGCTGATTAGGACTGAACACAGGAATGGTTAAGGAGAGGTGAATTTAAACTAAAAGATGAAATGTCAATATTGGTGTCCCAAGACAGTGGACTATGTACACTTTGGTTTATAAAGTCCATTGAACATGTGTGAGAAACAGACAAATGTAGGTTTTGTAAAACAGAATTGGAAACAGTTGCACATGTTTTTTCTGGTTGTGATATACTAAGGGCAGAAGGGCTGTATACTGAAAGGCATAATAATGTGGCAAGACTGTTGCATTGGGGATTGTGCAAACATGATAATATTAAAGTAGCTGAAAAATACAGGAAACATGAGCCACAAAGTGTCATAGAAAATTATGAAGTTTATATCACATGGGATCATCCATTGCCTCCAACAGTTCAAAAATAGATGTGAGAAAGCCAGATATAGTAGTCCATGAAAACAAGACAAAAGTAGCATTGATCACTGAAATTGCTACACCCAGTGACTACAGTGTCATACATAGAGAAAGACACAAAGTCATAAAATACCAAGATTTGCAGGCAGAAAAGAGGGCAATGTAGAAGAAAGATATCCAGACACTTCTAGTAGAAGTAGCAGGAGCAACGGGTCTTATAAAAAGAATTTATAATCATACTTAGATATGCTATCAATGCATGTAATGTCATACACATTGCAGGAGCTATTACTGGGCACATTGTAGGTGCTGTGACGCGCACTTCTGTCTAACATCAAAGATTGAACCAATGCTAATTTCATGAATTTTAATCATACTTTGTCTTAGGAATGGGGTCCATTCTTGTTGGAAACCTAAAAGACTTGGAAAAATTAAATAAGGGGAAGATAGGGATGGAGTAGAAATAGAAAGTTGAATGCATTTAACAGGGAGACCTGATAGGTTTATTGTGTCCATCTACCATAAAGCAAATGACATGTAATAACTTTTAGCAGCCATTCCTGGAATGCAAAACAAATGAATATTTTTAAATAGCATGAGTTAAGCTGAAACTGCAGAAAAATAACATGGGAGCAACATATATAAAGAACATTAGCATTCATGTAGACAAGATAAACAACCTGTACTATAATACTGGCATTTCTGGTCTTTTCACTGGATATAAAATGAGCAAGCGTTCAAGGAAAATGGGCAGTCATTAAAAATACTGGGCATTCTCCTTTGATCATGGTTATCTTACTTTAGGAGTGGCTCATAAACTCTTGTTGAATTAAAATATATATCCAGTCACCTACAATTCACTAGCATTTTGAAAATCAACAGTTAGTCACAACTGAATCTCCCTATATTTTTCTATATTTCCATTTTTCCTGTTACACCATAGTATATAATTCCTTCAAATATCATCCTTTGCTCTAGTCCATTAAAGATCCTGTTCAGAAATTTATTTTTCTACACTATGCACCGTTCTATGTTAGCATTTTTACTCTGTTCACTATAAGATGAATGCCAGATGCTATTACTGAAAGAATACATTATGTAAGAGACAACTCTACATATGTTCAGTTGCGGACCATTGCACTGACAGATGGCTGGACACAAAGGAAACCATAATATTTGTCTACCTTGCCATCCTTACCTGAGAATGATTGATGAGCAGTGGCTAAATCTGTCTGGCTTAAACAAATATTTCCTGTAAAAAAAAAACAAAAAGGAGTGATTTGGAGGTGCAGTGGCAGCCTCATTTACTTTTCCTTACTTTGAAAATGCACGGGAAATGACATCAGACTTTTGGTTATCTAGTAGCTACTAATACACACTACAATCTGGTCTTAGATTCATTAGTACAATTCCAAGTGTTTTACATCTATATTTATACAGCTGGCACTGTGTACTAAGGGTCTCAGTAGGTACTAATGCTGTCCCCTTTGATTACATCTATGTAAAAGTGATTTCAACATTGAAGTAGAATATATAAGCTAAAATGCTTCAAGGCCTCAACAACTGCTAGGTTACTTTCCTTCTCATTTATACCCCCATGTCTCAGAAACTGAGATATCTACAACAAACTCTAACATTATCCTCCTACAAGTATATTTTTGTTTTTAGCACACGATATTCATTTTTTAAATACACAGCATTTTCAGGCTCACTTCAACCAATACCTCTCAACCTCTTAAAACAAGAAGTCTGGACAAAGCCATACATAATTCGGGGGGGCAAAGGCCCGAAAATAGGGACAATTTTTAAATATTGCTGTTACAAACTTAGAAAGTCGACAGCATAGCAGATTTTGCATTAGCATGAATTTTCTGGGTATGAAGCCTGAAAGTCAAATATTTGTCATTATTTCCTGACTTTAATCTTTAACAACTTGCCAGTGATTTGCCAGAAAACTACAATTTGATGAAAAACGGAACAAAAGTATGAGGCAAAAGTCTGGACATTCTGTGACAATCTGTACAGTTGAGAGGTATGTTTCAACCACCATGAAAAAAAATAAATAGAAAAAACAGAACAATCCAGAAGACCAGAGTAGGCAGGAGAAGTGGACATTAACTTGCTAGTGGAGTAAAGGAACTTGGCTGCCCCCACTATCATGGAAGCTGCTTGTGCCAGCATTTTTTTCTGTTAAGCTTTACTGGGCTAACATCATAACAGTATGTACAGGCACTGAGAGGAAACCATTCTCTACCTTCATGTTGATACATCTGT